>NC_057810.1:379008598-379308598 GCF_018294505.1 Triticum aestivum | reverse complement strand
GGCGGCTGTAGGCGGCGGCGGCAGTGACACGAGGCGGCGGGGGCGGGTCGGCTCCGGCAGCAAGGAGTGCCGCGGCGGCGGCTTTGGCTCGGGGCTCCAGTTGGAGCCCCGGGGTGGGTATTTAAAGGGGGAGGGGGTGCGGCGGCTTGGGGGAGGGGCAAGTGGCGGCGGCGGGAGGCGCATTCCGAGCCGGACTCTGCGGCGGTGGCGCGGGGAAGGCGGCGGCGTGGCGGGCTGTCACATCCCTAGCTTCTGGTGCTGCCTAGTGTTTGCATCATGTTTAAATTTTTGAAACCTGAACTGAGGAAATTTGGAAGCCTCAAAAACTTAAATAAAAGAAGGGCAAAAACCCTAAAATCTTGTTCCAAAATGCTCTTCTTAAATGTTTGATAATTTTTGGCAAGGGTTCTGGTCCCAACCAAAATATTGAACATTTTTAAGGACTTAATCTTGGGACTTTGAATTTAAATCTTTAGCTATTTGAATTTGAATTATATTCATATAATTAGAATATAATTTCAAATACCCCTGAAATATTTTATGAGATATTGGAAAAGCCCATCTAGCAAAATAAAAATATTTAGAGGAGTTTTTGGCATTGTTTGAATTGTTTTAAATTCAAAACAGTGGCAAAAGATTAAATAAAAACAGAAACAGAAAAACAATAAAAGAACAGAAACTCACGTGTAACTTACCTGGCGCTCAACGAAGCCCACCTGGACGGCCCAACACTATTGGCCCAGCCCATCTCTCCCCCCCTTGTCTCCTTCCAGCTCACGCCAGAAGGACTGGAGCGCGCGTGGCCGACGCCCGCCGGCACGCGTCCGGCCACCTCCTGCTTCCCCGGCCACCTCCTGCTTCCCCGGCCCCTCCTAGACGACACCACGGAGCGCCACGCAGCCCCTGGCTCTCTCTCACTCTCTCCCGACCCCTTCCCCCTTCTCTGCTCTCTCCCTCTCGCACCCGAGCGCGCTCACCGCCGCCGCTCGCTGCTGCCATGGCCACAGCCACTGCCCCGCCTTGCCGTTGCGCCCAGAGGCTCCGCCTCGACCCCCTCTTCCTCTCCACCGAGCCACGAGGTCCCGGACGCACTGCAACGCTGCCACCATCGCCGTTCCCATCACCGGCGACCGAAGCTCACCGCCATCGATTCGCGACGTCTGGCGCGCCCCTAAGCCCACTGACCTTCTGCGCCGCCTCCCTGTGAGCTCCTCATCTCTTCTCTTTGCTCGCCCCCTCCGTTCTCGTCCCCTAGCTAGCTGCCCCGCCGAACCCGAGCTCCGGCTGCCGCCATGGACAGTGAGCTTTGTGCTCCCGAGCTCCTCCACCTGCGCTCGTTGCCTCCGAGTGTTCCTGGTGACCCCAGCAACCCGTAGAGCCCATCGGCCGCGCCCGTCGTGCCCCGTAATGCCTAAAGCTTGGATTCCCGAACTCCGGCGGCCGCCCGGCTCGCCGCCGCCGCTGCTACACACACCCCCAGCACACCACGCGGCCACCATCGGATGCGCCTCACTTCCAGCGTCCCGTAGCGGCAAACCACGAGCGAAACAATGCTCCGTAGCTCCGTCCCCGAGCATCTCCGGCGAGCCACCGCCGTGCTTTTGGTCGCCGGCATCGACCGCTGACGTGGCCGTGATTAGGGCCTAAACACACCGCTAACCAACCCCCTGGGCCACTGACGAATGGGCCCCGCGCCCTAATTATTCCCAGTTTAGTTTCTGTTTAGATTAGTTATTAACCCAGCTGGTCCCACACGTCAGTTTGACTTGCTGACGTGGCCTTTGACCGGCCCCACACGTCAGTGACTCATGCCAGCGGTGTGTCACTGACCAGTGGACCCCCCTGGTCAGGTTTGACCCGAGGCTGCCCTGTTGACTCTGCTGAGGTCAGCATGACGCCATGCTGACGCAATATTTCTTTTCTGGAATTTAGTTTATTTTATAAATAATCAGGAATTCCAGAAAATAGCTAAAACTTCAAAAATTCATAGAAATTCAACCGTAAGTCCAAATTAAATAATTTATATATGAAAAATGATCAGAAAAATCCAATCTATCCATCTGTACCATTTTCATGCATGTTAGAACAACTTATAGCTGCTGTTTAGCACAAATCGTATAAATGGCATTTAAACCCTCACATATGGAGTTTGAATTTGAATCCTGGATTCAAACCAACTCCATTTAACTTGTTGCTAGTTGCATTAGCCCAATCAACAGCATATTGCCATGTCATGATCATGCATCATATTGTGCATTGCATTGATTGTGTTTCTTCCTTGTTTGTCGGTATTTGTCCCCTCTCAGTAGACGATGTTCCGACGATGAGATCGATGACACCGATGAAGAGCTATATTATCTTCAGAAGTGCCAGGCAAGCAAAACCCCCTTGTTCATTCTGATACAATCCCACTCTCTCGCTCCTGCTCTCCTTTACTGCATTAGGACAACACCGATTCAACTGTTACATGCTGCGGTAGTTGAACCCCTTTATCCTCTGCATGACCTGTCATTGCCACAGTAAATAGATGAAACCCACTAGTATGAGTAGGAGTTGTTTGAGCCCTGTTGTGCCTATTCATTCATGCTTGTTTGTCATGCCTGCTACTGCTTAGAGTTGAGTCAGGTCTGATTCATCGGGGATGAATCAGAGGTGTGTGAACATGTCCTACTGTGTGTGAACTAAGTGTGTGAACACGATTTGGTAAAGGTAGCGGTGAGAGGCCATGTAGGAGTACATGGTGGGTTGTCTCATTGCAGCCGTCCTCAGGAACTGAGTTCTGTGTTTGTGATCCATGATCAGTTACTACCACACATTGGGCTCCGGGCGCTCCAAGCTCTCTCCTCTTATTAATCAACTCGATCTCTGTCCAGGAGTTGCAACTAGTTTCTGGTGTTTGTAGGTAGTGTTAGTAGTCTACCAAGTGGCACCCGGTACAGGTGGGCTTGGGACAGACTAGGCACAGTGGCACGGTGTACCAAGCGTAGATCCACCCGTCGAGGTGGGCTTGGGAACCCTGCACACATCGTTTGGGGCCGTGAGCGACACCCCGGCCGGATCTCCTTGCGGATGGAACCCGAATAGGCAATAAACCTGGACGAGAGACTTGTTTGGTTAGTCAGGTCGTGGCCAACTCCCTCGCCAGGCTTCCGCTTGAAGGTTGCCGAGATACACGAGGTGTACATGGCGGTAAGTGGCGAGAGCGTGTGTGAAGAAGTACACCCCTGCAGGGTTAATATGATCTATTCGAATAGCCGTGTCCGCGGTAAAGGACTTCTGGGTTGCCTGTACAGTTCATAGACAAGTGAAAGTGGATACTCTAAAATACGCAAGATAAGCGTGAGTGCTATGGATGGCGTTCTCGTAGGGAGACGGGAGCGGATCCATAGTGGTGTATTGATATGGTGAATATGTGGACTCGTGTGCGCCACCTCAAAAGAGTTACTTGCAGTCGTAGTTCAGGTTAGCCACCGAGTCAAAGCTGGCTTGCTGCAGTTAAACCCCACCACCCCCTTGTTGATAATGATGCATATGTAGATAGATCTGATGTAAGTCTTGCTGGGTACATTTGTACTCACGTTGCTTAATTTATGTTTTTGCAGAGAGACTTCAGTCTCGCTAGTAGTACCGCGTGGACTTCGACGTTTAGCTTGTTACCTCAGCTACGATCTTGTGCCCTCGGCAGGATCTGGTAGATAGTCAGGCTTCTCAGCCTTTTTCATTTATAGATGTCTGTACTCAGACATGATAGCTTCCGCTTGTGCTTTGACTTGTATGCTCTGAATATTGGGTCATGAGACCCCTGTTTGTAATATCTCGCTCCTCGGAGCCTATTGAATAAATACTTGAGTCGTAGAGTCATGTTGTGATGCCATGTTGTATTTGCACATATCGAGCGTATTGTGTGTATGTTATTGAAATGCTTGGTATGTGTGGGATCTGACTATCTAGTTGTTTATCTTTAGTAGCCTCACTTACCGGGAAATGTCTCCTAGTGTTTCCACCGAGCCATGGTAGCTTGCTACTGCTCCGGAACACTTAGGCTGGCCGGCATGTGTCCTTCTTCGTTCCTGTGTCTGTCCCTTCGGGGAAATGTCACGCGATGAATACCGGAGTCCTGTTAGCCCGCTACAGCCCGGTTCACCGGAGTCCTGCTAGCCCAGTGCTACAGCCTGGATTCACTCGCTGATGACCGACACGTTCGATGCTGGGTCATGGATGCCTGTCCCTGTAAGTTAGTGCCACTTTGGGTTCACGACTAGCCATGTCAGCCCGGGTTCTTTGTCATATGGATGCTAGCGACACTATCATATACGTGAGCCAAAAGGCGCAAACGGTCCCGGGCCAGGTAAGGTGGCACCCATGGGAATATCGTGCGTGAGGCCGCAAAGTGATATGATGTGTTACATGCTAGATCGGTGTGACTTAGGATCGGGGTCCTGACAGCGTTGGTATCAGAGCTTGACTGCCTGTAGGATTACCAAGCCAAACTGGTCGAAGTTGAGTCTAGAAATGCTTTAGTTATATAAGGGAATTGATTGTGGGATGGAACGTAAGGCTCTTCTTACTCCTTATACCTTATGCCCTTCTGATCTGAGTCATCTTATCTTCCTACGGGGTTAAGGAACCAGGCTTACTCTTCTTTCTATTAGGATCACGTGTTAGTAATCCGTAGATTTATAAGATTGTTGGACTTAAGCCTCTGTTCAGTTCCTATGACTTCTGTACGTTAACTGTTGATCTCGAAACCTTGATATTGTGCTTCCGAGTGGTTATGCCACTATTTTTGTGAATGTCTCAAATCTTTTCTGAGCATTTATAGCCGTTATGCTGTACGAGTCATCCCAGGTTTCTAAACAGTCTGATGCATTTGCAAATTCCTTCTTCCTATTCCCGATGTCCTTTTGGTCAGATTAATCGCATAAATTAGTGAGTTGAGGTACTTTATTGCCTCGACATATATGTTGGAGTTAATAATTATGACCCTAAGTGCTTAGGGGATCATCTAGTGGTCTAGCCATGATTTGTGTTTCCAGTGTGATGATTCTGGCCATCATTATCGAAAGCATCCCGTGATGCCATCTAGTTAGTAGGCATTCTATTTCTGGGTTCTAAACCGAGATTCACCCCATTTATCTCATGTTGATAGTGTTGCTAGTTCCTTTAGGAAATTAGTAACTTTTGCATTAGTCCTCGAGGTCCATGGTATTTCCTTCTTCCAAATACCATGAACCATTCAGGCAGAAGTTAATTGAACCAAAAGATCACAATCAGAGTACTCTTGAGGAGTTCTCCATTCATAAATCGTGACTCTGCCAGTCCTACCTCTCTGCAAGGGTTATCCGGAAGAAACATATTGAACTTGGTTCAACATACTAATCTATGCATCCACAACTCAGAAAACCGTATGTTCCTTTGAGTTGTCCCGCTTTAGTTTTCTTCCGACCCTCGTCTATCAATTGATAGTCAAGAGTATGCGTGCATTCGTTTATCGATGCCTATTACTCTTGTGGTCCGTCAAGCCATTCTGTCCTGAATGACTTGGAGAAACAAACTCCAGTACCCTTTTCCATTTCCAGGATTGGGTCAAAGCAGTTGTGTTCCGCAGATCAAGTTGCAATCCAGCTTCTGGTCTGTTCTACCTTGAGGTATTACCATCTTTATATCAGGAATATCATTGGAATTGCACACCCTCTTATGAATTCTTGTTGCAGTGATACTTCTTGCCATCATTATTCATTTCTCGGCTTCTGTGTTGTTGCAACCGGAATGCCGACGGGTGAACTATGATGAAATCAGTACCCCTAGCAACTAGTTGCTTGGTAGTAAATGGACAATAACTTCATTCTTAGCGTGTTGGTTCTTGAATCATCATTCTAAGACTATTCGTGCTACCTAGTCTTTTTTTCTGGTGCACTCCTCGATCATTAAGTTAGGGTTATTTCAATCCCTCGCTTCTTTGATCATATCATCTTGCCCTGAAAAGCAAGGTCTTTCTCGAGCTTAATAACATATTGGTGGTTCGTAATTTTCCGAATATCTTCTCGGAAGTATTACCAGGTTGTCACCTGACCGCTATGTTGAGTTCGTGATCAAGTTGGTTCCTTGTAAACCACCCCTTCTCCAAGAGTCTGTGTTGGGTACCCCTAAGCGGTTTGGTCAAGCTAAACAACAACTTGGAGAGTTGGAAGATGGAAGCTTGTCTGACTTAGTTCATTTTAAGGGATGTCTTGTATGTGTGTTGAAGAAAGATGATATCCTCATCAATTGATCCTCGAGACCAGTTGTTGGAGCTATTGTCTTGCCAAAACTTTGATTTGAGTGTGGGCTATTCTGAAATCAAATCAGAACCAACGATGTTCGTAATGTTGTCTTACTCGTGGATTTTCCCTCGAGCATACACCATTATGTCTTTTGGGTCTGACCAATACTATCACCTTGTTCACATGATGGTGGAAGTCCAGTGATATGGAAATTCCGATGAGTTGCTGTTGAGCCTATCAGCAGCATTTTGTCTCCCCCATGATTCATGTTGAACATCAACCTAGTGTTGGAAACTTTGTAAGCAATGCCTTCGTGTTCCATTCATGAAGCCTATGCTTGGATGGAAGAAGTGACTTCCTCTAATTCATGTGCATTTGGTGCAAGTTGCCGCCGTGGGTTTGAGAAAGGTTTGTTTTGTTTCCTCTGGAATTGTTCCAAGTCAGTCATGCATGTGCAAAGTATACTATGGTTTGGTAGATTAATTACCTCCACTCCATATGTATTCCGAAGCACCCCAAGCCACTAATTGATTTGTTCAAGGAGAAGGAGTTCCTTCATAAGAGCTAATCTGGACTTATGAAAGAACTTCGATATCCTCAATGATGGTTCCCTACCAGAAATCGGTAGTGTTTTATTGTAAGACTACCATGTGATCATGTTTGCCTGGAACAGCGTGATCACACGTGCGTAGCAGAACCAGCTCATGCTTTGGAGCTTGCTATCGTAGTTCATTTCCCGAGAATCTCGCAATGTCATCTCGTCGATTTGTGTTGCAAACTTTCGTTTTTCTTCCTAGACTCGATAAGTTTGGAATATCCTGGCACCAACCAGATCTGAATCTCAGGCAGATATGATGGTTTGGAACATTTCCCAAGAATTATAATATTGGTCTCGCGATAACCGGTAAAGTGAATGTCGTAGCCAACACACCCCGCCGGGAGACCTAATATTGTAGTATCTTGTTTGAAGAAGTTGGCCACCTCCCCATAAGGATTTCGTAGGATTTACTCCCTAGTTGTTCCTTATGGATTTTCTTTTATGCTCCCGAAGTCCGATCTTTTACTTGATGTTCTAGATACCAAACCATGTAAATGGGTTACGCTAGCACATCAAGGAGAGCATTAGAAGCGGAGTGCTAAATGTCTCTCGGTCGATCATCTAGATTTTGTCCCCTTGGCCTTGCTAAGGTGAAATCTGAGAAAGTGTTATCTTCCTTTGCATCTGCATCATCCATCACTATTCATCATGGTAGTGTGTTGTGTTGCCAGGACCCTTGACACGGATATTGGTAAAATCTTGATGATTATGGAAATGCTCAAGTTCTTGAGAGCATGCTCAAGTGCTAGGTTTGATCGTCGGCATTAACTATATAGTGCTCTCAGTTTCCTCGGCAATGCTATGACCTTTTCAAGCAGTGAATTCACTCTCTATTGTTGGGTTCTTCCCCAGTTACCAGAATCATTCCCAGCATTTGCATTTTGTTCCCAGCTTGCACCGCCAATGTGCCATTCCACCATGGGTCTCTTCCATTTCCGGTGATAAGCAAATTCATCCATTACGTTGTTTTCAACAAGGTAATCCACATCATCCATTCTAATCCGGGTATGCCATTCTACCAAACCCCTCCAAACGATCGCTCGAGAATTGCCTTAGGCTGGTATAAAGAGTTTCAATGATCTTTGAATCAAAGGTAATTCGTTTTGCCACTTAAGGGGATATTTCTACGAGTCACCATCCCTAAGGTGCCCCATTATGGTATCATGGCAATTCAACTCCTCGCTACGTTAACAACCGATCACCACATTCTTAAGTCTGGAATTGTTGTCTACTTAGCGAGCCCTCGTCATCTGTCTCACTCCATTTCTTCAGATGTATGCTTCGTGTCTCAGCTCAAGAGATGTTGCTATGACTCACTTTGTGAGCTGATCCTAAGTTGATTGATCTTCGAGAAGATCGATTCTTCCGGAGTTGTCCTTTTCCTCTTGCTGTCATGCTAGTTGGAGTTCTCAGAGCAAGACGACGGGACAAAGATGGTGATCGAATCAACACTTTTATGAAGTGCACCCTGGATCGTGAAGATTATACTAGTTTGCGTTTCCCCTTCATCTTACCTTACGCTTGAATCTCGAGACGAGATTCTTGTTTAGTGGGGGTGAGTTGTCACATCCCTAGCTTCTGGTGCTGCCTAGTGTTTGCATCATGTTTAAATTTTTGAAACCTGAACTGAGGAAATTTGGAAGCCTCAAAAACTTAAATAAAAGAAGGGCAAAAACCCTAAAATCTCATTCATTGTTCCAAAATGCTCTTCTTAAATGTTTGATAATTTTTGGCAAGGGTTCTAGTCCCAACCAAAATATTGAACATTTTTAAGGACTTAATCTTGGGACTTTGAATTTAAATCTTTAGCTATTTGAATTTGAATTATATTCATATAATTATAATATAATTTCAAATACCCCTGAAATATTTTATGAGCTTTTGGAAAAGCCCATCTAGCAAAATAAAAATATTCAAAGGAGTTTTTGGCATTGTTTGAATTGTTTTAAATTCAAAACAGTGGCAAAAGATTAAATAAAAACAGAAACAGAAAAACAATAAAAGAACAGAAACTCACCTGTAACTTACCTGGCGCTCACCGAAGCCCACCTGGACAGCCCAACACTGTTGGCCCAGCCCATCTCTCCCCCCTTGTCTCCTTCCAGCTCACGCCAGAAGGACTGGAGTGCGCGTGGCCGACGCCCGCCGGCACGCGTCCGGGCACCTCCTGCTTCCCCGGCCACCTCCTGCTTCCCCGCCCCTCCTAGACGATGCCACGGAGCGCCACGCAGCCCCTGGCTCTCTCTCTCACTCTCTCCCGACCCCTTCCCCCTTCTCTGCTCTCTCCCTCTCGCGCCCGAGCGCGCTCACCGCCGCCGCTCGCTGCTGCCATGGCCACAGCCACTGCCCCGCCTTGCCGTTGCGCCCAGAGGCTCCGCCTCGACCCCCTCTTCCTCTCCACCGAGCCACGAGGTCCCGGACGCACTGCAACGCCGCCACCATCGCCGTTCCCGTCGCCGGCCACCAAAGCTCACCGTCGTCGATTCGCGACGTCTGGCGCGCCCCCGAGCCCACTGACCTTCTGCGCCGCCTCCCTGTGAGCTCCTCATCTCTTCTCTTTGCTCGCCCCCTTCGTTCTCGTCCCCTAGCTAGCTGCCCCGCCGAACCCGAGCTCCGGCCACCGCCATGGACGGTGAGCTTCGTGCTCCCGAGCTCCTCCACCTGTGCTCATTGCCTCCGAGTGTTCCTGGTGACCCCAGCAACCCGTAGAGCCCATCGGCCGCGCCCGTCGTGCCCCGTAACGCCTAAAGCTTGGATTCCCGAACTCCGGCGGCCGCCCGGCTCGCCACCGCCGCTGCTACACACACCCCTAGCACACCACGCGGCCACCACCGGATGCGCCTCACTTCCAGCGTCCCGTAGCGGCAAACCACGAGCAAAACAATGCTCCGTAGCTCCGTTCCTGAGCATCTCCGGCGAGCCACCGCCGTGCTTTTGGTCGCCGGTGTCGACCGCTGACATGGTCGTGATTAGGGCCTAAACACACCGCTAACCAACCCCCTGGGCCACTGACGAATGGGCCCCGCGCCCTAATTATTCCCATTTTAGTTTCTGTTTAGATTAGTTATTAACCCAGCTGGTCCCACACGTCAGTTTGACTTGCTGACGTGGCCTTTGACCGGCCCCACACGTCAGTGACTCATGCCAGCGGTGTGTCACTGACCAGTGGACCCCCTGGTCAGGTTTGACCCGAGGCTGCCCTGTTGACTCTGCTGAGGTCAGCATGATGCCATGCTGACGCAATATTCCTTTTCTGGAATTTAGTTTATTTTATAAATAATCAGGAATTCCAGAAAATAGCTAAAACTTCAAAAATTCATAGAAATTCAACCGTAACTCCAAATTAAATAATTTATATATGAAAAATGATCAGAAAAATCCAATCTATCCATCTGTACCATTTTCATGCATGTTAGAACAACTTATAGCTGCAGTTTAGCACAAATCTTATAAATGGCATTTAAACCCTCACATATGGAGTTTGAATTTGAATCCTGGATTCAAACCAACTCCATTTAACTTGTTGCTAGTTGCATTAGCCCAATCAACAGCATATTGCCATGTCATGATCATGCATCATATTGTGCATTGCATTGATTGTGTTTCTTCCTTGTTTGTCGGTATTTGTCCCCTCTCAGTAGACGATGTTCCGACGATGAGATCGATGACACCGATGAAGAGCTATATTATCTTCAGAAGTGCCAGGCAAGCAAAACCCCCTTGTTCATTCTGATACAATCCCACTCTCTCGCTCCTGCTCTCTTTTACTGCATTAGGACAACACCGATTCAACTGTTACGTGCTGCGGTAGTTGAACCCCTTTATCCTCTGCATGACCTGTCATTGCCATAGTAAATAGATGAAACCCACTAGTATGAGTAGGAGTTGTTTGAGCCCTGTTGTGCCTACTCATTCATGCTTGTTTGTCATGCCTGCTACTGCTTAGAGTTGAGTCAGGTCTGATTCATCGGGGATGAATCAGAGGTGTGTGAACATGTCCTACTGTGTGTGAACTAAGTGTGTGAACACGATTTGGTAAAGGTAGCGGTGAGAGGCCATGTAGGAGTACATGGTGGGTTGTCTCATTGCAGCCGTCCTCAGGAACTGAGTTCTGTGTTTGTGATCCATGATCAGTTACTACCACACATTGGGCTCCGGGCGCTCCAAGCTATCTCGACTTATTAATCAACTCGATCTCTGTCCAGGAGTTGCAACTAGTTTCTGGTGTTTGTAGGTAGTGTTAGTAGTCTACCAAGTGGCACCCGGTATAGGTGGGCTTGGGACAGACTAGGCACAGTGGCACGGTGTACCAAGCGTAGATCCACCCGTCGAGGTGGGCTTGGGAACCCTGCATACATCGTTTGGGGCCATGAGCGACACCCCGGCCGGATCTCCTTGCGGATGGAACCCAAATAGGCGATAAACCTGGACGAGAGACTTGTTTGGTTAGTCAGGTCGTGGCCGACTCCCTCGCCAGGCTTCCGCTTGAAGGTTGCCGAGATACACGAGGTGTACATGGCGGTAAGTGGCGAGAGCGTGTGTGAAGAAGTACACCCCTGCAGGGTTAATATGATCTATTCGAATAGCCGTGTCCGCGGTAAAGGACTTCTGGGTTGCCTGTATAGTTCATAGACAAGTGAAAGTGGATACTCTAAAATACGCAAGATAAGCGTGAGTGCTATGGATGGCGTTCTCGTAGGGAGACGGGAGCGGATCCATAGTGGTGTATTGATATGGTGAATATGTGGACTCGTGTGCGCCACCTCAAAAGAGTTACTTGCAGTCGTAGTTCAGGTTAGCCACCGAGTCAAAGCTGGCTTGCTGCAGTTAAACCCCACCACCCCCTTGTTGATAATGATGCATATGTAGATAGATCTGATGTAAGTCTTGCTGGGTACATTTGTACTCACGTTGCTTAATTTATGTTTTTGCAGAGAGACATCAGTCTCGCTAGTAGTACCGCGTGGACTTCGACGTTTAGCTTGTTACCTCAGCTACGATCTTGTGCCCTCGGCAGGATCTGGTAGATAGTCAGGCTTCTCAGCCTTTTTCATTTATAGATGTCTGTACTCAGACATGATAGCTTCCGCTTGTGCTTTGATTTGTATGCTCTGAATGTTGGGTCATGAGACCCCTGTTTGTAATATCTCGCTCCTCGGAGCCTATTGAATAAATACTTGAGTCGTAGAGTCATGTTGTGATGCCATGTTGTACTTGCACATATCGACCGTATTGTGCGTATGTTATTGAAATGCATGGTATGTGTGGGATCTGACTATCTAGTTGTTTATCTTTAGTAGCCTCACTTACCGGGAAATGTCTCCTAGTGTTTCCACCGAGCCATGGTAGCTTGCTACTGCTCCGGAACACTTAGGCTGGCCGGCATGTGTCCTTCTTCGTTCCTGTGTCTGTCCCTTCGGGGAAATGTCACGCGATGAATACTGGAGTCCCGTTAGCCCGCTACAGCCCGGTTCACCGGAGTCCTGCTAGCCCAGTGCTACAGCCTGGATTCACTCGCTGATGACCGACACGTTCGATGCTGGGTCATGGATGCATGTCCCTGTAAGTTAGTGCCACTTTGGGTTCACGACTAGCCATGTCAGCCCGGGTGCTTTGTCATATGGATGCTAGCGACACTATCATATACGTGAGCCAAAAGGCGCAAACGGTCCCGGGCCAGGTAAGGTGGCACCCGTGGGAATACCGTGCGTGAGGCCGCAAAGTGATATGATGTGTTACATGCTAGATCGGTGTGACTTAGGATCGGGGTCCTGACACGGGCCGGCCTGGCTCGGCTAGGCTTCGGCCCAGTCGGGCGCGGGGAGTTTTTTTTTAATAATAACGCGGAACTGGAAAAAAAAATCTAGAAAATTAAATAAAATCTAAAAATACCAAAACAAATTTTCATCGTCCAAATAAAATATTTAGAACAAGATGAACATTTTTTTGGTCCTGAAATGCATTTTTGGAAATTGTGCAATTTTTCCTAAATTCAAGTAAAATAGCAAAAGCACCAAAATAAATCTTATTTGATTTTTTTATTAAATCCTCATTATTTCTTTATTTTGGTAAAGTCATTTTATTCCCTCTCTCATATTTTTATAATTGAAATAATTGAAGATAAAATAAATAAAATCAAATGATCCTATTTTCAAAATTTGAGAAAACTCAAATATGAAAATAACGAAATCCCCAACTCTCTCCGTGGGTCCTTGAGTTGCGTAGAATTTCTAGGATCAAGGCAAAAATGCAATAAAATATGATATGCAAACCTACCCCCCTTAAGATGAATCTCGCCCTCGAGATTCGGGTTGGCAAGAAAATAGGTGAGGATGGTCCCTCAGCAAATCTTCCTCTCGCTCCCAGGTGGCTTCATCCTCGGTGTGGTGGCTCCACTGAACCTTACAGAACTTGATAACCTTGCTGCGGGTGACTCGGCTGGCATACTCCAGAATCTTAACTAGTTTCTCCTCATAGGTCAAATCACTGTCCAACTGAATCGCCTCTAGTGGCACTGTATCTCTCAGCGGTATATCAGCCATCTCTGCATGGCACTTCTTCAACTGGGAAACGTGGAGCACGTCGTGAACTCCTAACAATCCCTCAGGCAATTCCAACTTGTAGGCAACCTCTCCCATACGTTCCAAGACTTTGTATGGTCCCACAAAACGTGGCGCTAACTTTCCTTTAACACCAAAACGCTTGACTCCTCAAAGTGGAGATACACGAAGATAGACTCTATCTCCGACTTCATAAATTATCTCCTTGCGTTTTGCATCTGCATAGCTTTTCTGCCTAGACTGGGCTACCTTGAGCCTGTCTCGAATCAACTTCACTTTCCGTTCAGACTCCTTAATCAAATCTGGTCCAAACAACTATCGGTCTCCAACTTCGTCCCAAGACAATGGGGTTCTGCACCTCCTTCCGTATAAGGCTTCGAAAGGGGCCATATTCAAACTAGATTGATAAGTATTGTTGTAAGAGAACTCTGCATATGGCAAATTGTCGTCGCAACTAGATCCATAATCTAGCGCACAAGCTCTCAGCATATCCTCTAAAATCTGATTGACTCTCTCGGTCTGTCCATCTGTCTGCGGATGAAAAGTTGTACTGAACTCTAGCCTGGTACCCAATGTTTCGTGCAACTGATTCCAGAACTTTGAGGTGAACTGGGTTCCTCTATCTGATACAATGCTCCTTGGAACTCGATGCAGACATATGATCCTGGTCATGTATATCTTGGCCAACTTAGCACTAGTGTATGTGGTCTTCACTGGAATAAAATGAGCTACCTTCATCAAACGATCGACTACAACCCAAATCGAGTCATAGCCTGAACGAGTCCTGGGCAATCCTGTGATAAAATCCATGCCTAGCATATCCCACTTCCATTCGGGTATCGGCAATGCTTGCAACAACCCTGCTGGCTTCTGATGCTCTGCCTTTACTCTCTGACATACATCACAAACTGCTACACACTCTGCAATATCTTTCTTCATTCCGGTCCACCAGAAAGTCTCCTTCAAATCCAAGTACATCTTGGTATTCCCTGGGTGAATAGAATACGGTGAATCATGGGCCTCTTGCAAAATCAACTTCCTGATCTCTGGGTTATTGGGCACATAAACACGGTCTTCAAACCATAGGGTATCGTGCTCATCCCCACGAAATCCCTTGGCTTTTCCTTTGCTCAACTTCTCCTTTACCTCAGCAATCTCCTTGTCGGTCTTCTGAGCTTCTCTGATCTTATCCATCAAAGTCGACTGAATTTCCAATGTTGCTACATAGCCTCTCAGAACTATCTCCAAACATAGTTTGCAAAAGTCCTCGGCTAACTCCTTTGGCAATCCTGCGGTCATGAGTGTATTGACATGGCTCTTACGGCTCAACGCGTCGGCTACTACGTTAGCCTTTCCGGGGTGATACTGCAATCTCATATCATAATCCTTGATGAGTTCCAACCATATCCTTTGCCTGAGATTCAACTCCTTCTGCGTGAAAATGTACTTCAGACTCTTGTGATCCATGTACACCTCACAATGATTTCTGATAAGAAAATATCTCCATGTCTTCAATGCATGCACTATGGCTGCTAACCCCAAATCATGTGGCATAATCCAACTCATGAGGTTTAAGCTGTCGTGACGCATATGAGACAACTCTTCCTTCCTGCATAAGCACTGCTCCAAGTCCTCGGTGTGAAGCATCACAATACACCTTGTAATCCTTGGTCTGATCTGGCAGAATTAACACTGGTGAGGTGACAAGACGTTCCTTCAATTCTTGGAAACTGGCCTCACATTCCTCAGTCCAGTTGAACTTGGTATCCTTCTTCAACAACTACGTCATGGGTTTTGCAATCTTTGAAAAGTTCTCGATGAATCTCCGGTAGTATCCTGCCAGTCCAAGAAAACTCTTGATCTCTCCAACTGTCGTTGGTGCTACCCAATTTGTCACGATAACAACCTTGGTGGGGTCTACTGCTATACCTTCTCCGGATATAACATGTCCGAGAAATCCAACCTCCTTCAACCAAAATTCACATTTGCTGAACTTGGCGTATAACTGGTGTTCTCTGAGTTTCTCCAATACCAAACGCAAATGCTCCTTATGCTCCTCTTCATTCTTTGAGTAGACCAAAATATCATCAATGAACACCACGAGGAACTTATCCAGGAACTCCATAAATACTTTGTTCATCATGTTCATGAAATAGGCAGGTGCGTTAGTCAGACCAAATGACATAACGTTATACTCGTACAGCCCATACCTGGTGGTAAAAGCCGTCTTGGGTATATCTTGCTCTCGAATCTTCAGCTGATGGTATCCTGATCGCAAATTGATCTTGGAAAATACCTTTGCTCCTTGCAGTTGGTCAAACAGATCATTGATCATCGGCAGTGGGTACTTGTTCTTGATGGTTACTGCATTTAATCCTCGATAATCGACAACCATCCTTAATGATCCGTCCTTCTTCTCCACTAGAAGTACTAGTGATCCTCAAGGTGAAGAACTTGGGCGAATGTAACCTTTATCCAGTAACTCCTTAATCTGACTTTTAATCTCCTCCAAATCTTTTGCTGGCATCCGGTATGGTCTCTTGGATATTGGCCCTGTGCCTAGAAAAAGCTCAATCAAAAACTCGATGTCTCTATCCGGTGGCATGCATGGCAACTCTTCTGGAAATACATCAGGAAAATCCTTCACTACTGGTACTTCCTCCTGCACAACTCCTGATGAGGAACTTACATGCATCCTCCTTGGCTCATGTCTGGATACATACTTGATCCTCTTCCCTTCTGGTGTTGCAAGTAAAATTTTCTTACTGGCACACTCAATGTTCCCGCCATACTTTGATAACCAATCCATGCCTAATATCACATCCAATCCTTGTGATTCCAAAACTATTAGGTCTGAGGGGAACACATAGTTACCAATCCTTAATGGTAACCGATCAAACCATAGCCTGGCCATATACTCTGCTCCAGGCGAGGTTACTAACATGGGTGACTTGAGGGCTTGGGTTGGTAGCTTATACCTATCCACAAATCCCCTTGATATGTATGAATGCGATGCACCAGTATAAAAAAGAACGAGTGCAGTAAATGACTTAACCAAAAACTTACCTATTACTGCATCGGGTTGGGCTTCAACCTCCTCCATGCTAACATGGTTCACCTGTCCTCTGTTGAAAGGGTTTGGCTTCTTCCCAGAGCTTCCATTTACATTCCCATTCTGGCCTTCAGGACATTCATTGGCGTAATGTCCGATCTTCTGGCATTTAAAGCAAGTGACTTGACTCAGATCTCTCTTGGCTGGTGTTGAGGGGTTGGTACGGTTCTGGCTACTACTACCTCCATTCCCGTTACCACTCTTGGAACCACTGTGGTTGTGTGAACTACCTCCTCCATGGGTATGCTGGAAATGTCCTCCTGACTTCGGGGTAAAACGGGGCTTCTGCTGAGCTCCAGAATTGTACTTCCCTTGCCTGTACTTCCTCTTGCGATTTTCAATTTGCTGTTGTTTCCCTTCAATCATGAGAGCATGGTCTACCAACTCCTGGTAGTTGTTGAAACTTGCTACCATCAACTGCATGCTCAGCTCATCATTCAGTCCTTCCAGAAACTTCTCTTGCTTAGCTGCATCTGTAGCAACATCATCTGGGGCATAACGTGCTAACTTACTAAAATCATCCACATATTGGCCAACTGTTCGTCCTCCCTGGCATAAGTTGCGAAACTCACGCTTCTTCATGGCCATAGCTCCTGCTGAAACATGGGCAGTACAAAAAGCCTGCTGAAACTGATCCCATGTGACCATGTCTACTGGATAAGTGGCTGTGAAATTCTCCCACCATGATGATGCGGGTCCCTCAAGCTGATGTGCGGCAAATCGCACCTTCTCCGCATCTGTGCATCCTGCAGTGGTCAACTCCCTGGCTGTCTTGCGAAGCCAATCATCTGCAACAATCGGCTCGGTGCTACTGGAGAACACCGGTGGATTCAGCCTAAGAAAACGGGTTAAGTGGTCAACAGGTGGTGGAGGTGGTGGATTGTTGTTGTTGTTGTTCCCCTAATTTTGATTCTGGACTAGTATGTGCATCAATGCATTCTCCTGCTGGATCAACTGAGTGAGTTCCGGTGGGAAAGCAAAACCATTGTCGCGTCTCGGAGGCATCTGGGGTTTAGAAAAGATGAGAAAATAGAATAGAATGAGGTCTAGAGGGAAAACACTACCCATATGCACATGAGACAAATAGCAATCAAAACACTTCATTCAAACAAGCAAGGGCATACAACGGTCTATCTATCGTTACAAAAGTGCTCGAACTATACTAGATACATGGAGGGAAATTCTACTACTTTTATGGTGGTCTACTAGAAAAACTGCTCCGGTGAAGACTCCATGATATCTGCTCCGGCTTCATCAACATAGTCATCATCACTATCATCTCGGTCTGAGTCGGTGTCGTCGATGATGATGTAGTTCTCAGGGCAAGTGCAATCTTTGTCTTCTCCAGTTGCTGGAAATCCCATGAATACTCTTAGCTTCTTCTTCATATCATCATTCTTCTCTACTAGCGTTGCTATTTCCTCCTCATATCCATCGCGTGTAGACTTGAGTTCTTCCTCCAATTCCGTGATCTTGGTCATGGCCTTCTTGAGATCCATCATGCCTGCACACATCTGGTTCTCCTAGCGTCGAATGTGCTGGTTTAACTCCTGGATGAAAGTTGCAATTGATTTGTCCTTCCTGGTGTTGATCATCTCCCATTGCTCATCTCAGCGCCCACAAATCTGGTAGGTAGTATCCTTAAGCTCCTTCTGATAAACTTCTCCAATACGTCCCATGGTAATGTGAGCTGCCATGCTTTTTCCTAAACTCCAGGTTGGTGCATCAAAGGAAAACTCTATGGGCTCAGTGACTGGCATGAACGTCCTTCCTGGAACTTGAACTTGAGTCATCCAGCGCTCCTCTTCAGGTAGAGTGGCGTTGTAGGTTCCGGTGAAGCTTGGTACTCCGATCTTCAGGTACTTGGTAACTTCCTTCAGGTGTCGTCCAAAGGGTGTATCTTCATCCGGTTGCATGAACTTGATCCTTGCATCCGCCATCCTAGAAGAGTAGAGAAGATGAGAAGTTAGAAATGAGAAGAGAGAGTAGTGATCTATGGCTTTTGCTTAGTGGTCGTGTCCTACAGTCAGCGTGTGCTCTGATACCATCTTGTAGCGACCATACCTCAAACAGTCTGATCTCTGTGCATCAGTGTCATCCCTGGATCAGTAATGCTGACACGCACAATACTTGAAGGATTTATAACAGAGTAGCAATCACACACTTATTACATCGAATGTCTCCAAAAAGAACTTATTACAATAAATATTGCTTAAGGCCATCTAATAACGATAACAGCAGAAGGCTTGGAAGATAAGTGAGTCCATCAACTCCAACGGCATCATTGAGTATAGAACCACGATCCTAAGGCATCTTACTCGTCGTTTGAAAAGTCCGCAACATGAACGTTGCAGCCCGAAAATGGGTTAGCACATGGAATATGCTGGCAAAGTAACACATAGAGAATAATGAAAGAGTAAAGCTATAGTACATGCATATATGGCTGGTGGAAAGCTCTATGGTTACAGTTTTTGCATAAAGCCAGTTTTTCCCTACTGCAAAGGAATAAATTTATTTAACTATCATGGTGGTTGTTAAACATTGAGAATGGTTGACAGCATTCTCAATCCCAATTAAGTAACATCATCATTAAACAAACCCAACAATATTAATTAAAGTAACATGATGAGATTCACATGATAATCCAAGTACTAGATACTCAAAACGTCCATAACCGGGGACATGGCTAATCATGATTAGTTTGTACACTCTGCAGAGGTTGCGCACTTTTCCCCACATGACTCGGTCTCCTCCATTGGGATTCTCGCACTACATGGTGTTTGAGAAACGGATGACTGAGACATAGTCTTTCAGAAGCGCTAGCACCTTACGATGGGTAGACCGTACCAACCTACATCTCCAACATCTGCTAGTCTACCACTGTAAGAGTTCGGACGACTTAGTCAACTATGCTAGAGCCCATAATAGCATGTGGCTGCACACGGAAGTTTCTAGCATGAATAATCTTATGATCCCTTTGAGCCTGGGTGGCGGTCCAAAAACAAACAGGCAATTCTGGAATACCCAGGTACCTCAATCCACCCAGATGTGTATTAAAGTTGCCACCTTAAATAAACCATTAATTAACAATCTCACATCTATCATGGATACACTCATCCAATCCACGTCTACTAGCATAGCATGGCATATTAAGCAAACGTAGAAGTAACTCCCATGGGTTTGATATTAAAACAGGTAATAGGTACTACCTCATCTACTTCCCAAAACCCACGTGTTAATCAGATCCTAATCATGCAATTGTTTGAGGATTGAACTAATGCAATAAAAACTGGGTAATAAAGAAGTATGATGAAAGTGTTACTTGCCTTGCTGATGATCCACGTAACCTAGGGATTCGAAGTAGCAAGAGGCGCAATCCGGGTACTCTATCGCAAACAAACAAGTAAACAAGCATACAATGAGTACTCAAATAATGCATGGGTAAAACACAAATAAGAGATCTAACCAGAAAGTTCAACTTAAGAACTCCGGTTTGCAAAAAGAATCAAATCGAACGAAGAAACAAAACTCAAACGGCGAAAGAAACAAGCTTCGTTTACTAATCTGGACCTAAGTCAAATTTTACAGAAGCAAAAACTTGTTTGAGTAGATTATTCGGAAAGAGGGTTTCGAGACGAAACTCTAGGCGCTTGAATCGCCTGATTCCGGTAAACAAGCGAAAAGATAAACTAAAACGAAAATCGGATCAGAAATCGCGATCAGAAAGATCGTGGAATAAATCCGAGAAAAAGAAAATAATGAACAGATTAACGAACAAACGTTCGTTATCTGCATCTAAACAATGAACGCGTTCGTTAAAATGAACGAACGAGCGAACGCTCGCTAAATAAATAAACCAAAAATTTCTAAAAAAAACGGCGTCGGCGGCGGCGACGGTACCTCCGGCGGGGTCCTCCGGCGAGGCGGGGCGGCTCCGGCGGGGTTGGCTAGGGGCGGCGGGGTGGCGGGGTCCGTCGACGGCGGCGATGGCGGCGACACGAGGCGGCGGGGGTGGGTCGGCTCCGGCGGCGAGGAGTGCGGCGGCGGCGGCTTTGGCTCGGAGCTCCAGGGGGGCCCCGAGGTGGGTATTAAAAGGGGGAGGGGGGATGCGGCGGCTTGGGGGAGGGGCAAGCGGCGACGGCGGGAGGCGGAGTCTGAGCCGGACTCTGCGGCGGCGGCGCGGGGAAGGCGGCGGCGCGGGTGGGCCGGCCTGGCTCGGCTGGGCTTTGGCCCAGTCGGGTGCGGAGTTTTTTTTTAATAATTACGCCGAACTGAAAAAAAAATCTAGAAAGTTAAATAAAATCTAAAAATACAAAAATAAATTTTCGTCGTCCAAATAAAATATTTAGAACAAGATGAACATTTTTTTGGTCCTAAAATGCATTTTTGAAAATCGTGCAATTTTTCCTAAATTCAAATAAAATAGCAAAAACACCAAAATAAATCTTATTTGATTTTTTTTATTAAATCCTCATTATTTCTTTATTTTGGGAAAGTCATTTTATTCCCTCTCTCATATTTTTATAATTGAAATAATTGAAGATAAAATAAATAAAATCAAATGATCCTATTTTCAAAATTTGAGAAAACTCAAATATGAAAATAACGAAATCCCCAACTCTCTCCGTGGGTCCTTGAGTTGCGTAGAATTTCTAGGATCAAGGCAAAAATGCAATAAAATATGATATGCAAATGATGATCTATGTATAACATTCCAAATTGAAAATTTGGGATGTTATAGTTTTGCTCATGTGTGCTACCTATACAAATCTTGATTATATTGATCTAAAAAATTATAGAATCAAGATTAGTAAAAAGGAGGTGATTTTGTCGCGCGGAAGGCGGGGGAGGTTTCTTATTTTCAAAGGGCGTTGGTCTGGTAGTTTGCTAATATGCGGTCCCACATGTCAGTGCTTTACCAAGCCGATCTGCGTGCCACATGAGGTAGAACAATGGCAGAAGCAACCCGTGTTACCTTGAAGAAGATGAGGGAGAAGTGGATTGATGCAGAGCATCCTTCCATCATCCCCATGGACTCTACACCAACACGTCAAGCACCACGTGGACCCATGACAAGAGCTAGAGCGCGTGCAATGGAAACCGAGGTGAACTACTTCCTAGTTCACATGCACATGGATACAAGTGGAACTTGGTTGCGACCTCACCAAAATACTCGATGCCTCATTAGGTACAAAGAGGAACACCACCAAGGAGCTCAGGAGCATCACCAAGGACTAGGAGGACCACCCCACGGCCGCAAGGAACAAGAACGAGCCCAGCAGCAGCAACACTGGAAGTCCTAGGCGACCCCTTGTGCACGGGCCCCCGAAACCTCGTGCCCACGGACTACTCAGAGAGTTGGCGTTCTGGCACCCCGTGCGCACGATGTGTACCATGCGCACAGGACCCCCATGCACACGGGCCCAACTAACCTCGTGTGCACGGCCTCTCTAGGATGAATGGTTGTGATCTCTTGTTTGAGACCCTCTTCATCTACTTCGACCCCAAGCCTATATATTCCGTACATAGGGTTATGTTTAGGGTTAGCAAAGTATTGGATGAGACATCTATGAGATTTTCTCCTTCTACCACCTCCATTGGAGATCAATGCCTCTTTGGAGAGGATCCACTTCTGGATTTCAGGACCCCCAACTTGGAGAAGACTACCATCATCAAGACCTCATCTCCTAGGAGTGGGAAGAACTGTACCATTGTAGCTTTCCTTTGATTATGTTCATGAACTTGTGGATCTTGTGTTGCTATTCTAGTGGATGTGTAATTTGGTATTGTTGGAGTGAATTCCTCTTTGTGCTTTTGGTGTCCTTCCTCTTTTCCCCTCCAAGTGTTAAAAGATCCATCTTATGGTTTCACCCTACAACATCTTGGTATCATGAGCAAGGTTGATTCACATCTTGAGTCCGTACCCTCCACTTTCTAGCTTGATTTTGTTGTTTCGTCCTAATTCGAAAATCCACACCAAAAATAGCCCCAAAATGTTTTCTAGCAATTTGTTGATCTTGTGAGATTTGGTTGATTTGATCCATGAATTTGGTGATGGGGAAGTGGATCTACCCCCTACCATCTTCCCCACCCTTCAATCCATCGGATTTGGCCTCAAGTTTGGAAATTACCATAGATCTGGAGCAGTTCATCCGCTCGCTGAGGACCCCGTGCACACGTGCCTCACTTACCCTGTGTGGACGGCCTATGCAGAGACTTTCAACCAGTTTTGTTTTCCTCCATTTTGATACCCCACCACCACTTGTGTTCTTTCGCAATATTTCTCATGGTTGTTTGAGTTTTGGGTTGCGGTTTCTCTCGTGTCCTAAGGTGTTTCGGCTACTTAGGCGTGATTGGATGTCATCATCACCGCCGCTCATCATCGACTCGGACTCCACTTCATCCATGTGACACCCCAAAATTTTGGCCTTGTTTTATTAAATTATTTTTTTTCCAGGAATTAAAACTTTGGATTTCTGAGCTCCATTTTGATTTTTTTTAAATCATTTCCTTCCCTGTTATGATGAGTTTTTCCCAAAGAGAAAACTTTTCAAATATGTTATTGGACTTGTTTAACCTCTCAAGAAAAACTTTACTTTTATCAGTATAACTAATTAACTAACTTAATTGCTTAATCTTTACTTTCTTGAAAATAGTTTTTTTTCAAGGTTAAATGGCCATATTTGAACTACAACCATTTGATAAATTCACTTAAAATTCCCATAAAAATTTGGAGATGTCATGTGATGTTTTTAAATCACTATTATGCAAAAATATATTTCATTCATGAAATATTTTGAGCCCTGCACTCAATTTTTCTTCTCTGGTCCAGAGTGCATTTTGCACTACAACCTATTTAAATATCTCTTTAAAACTTCTAGCAAAATTAAGGGAGGTCAGTAGGAGCCTATTGTTTCACTTTGTGCAAAAACCTATTTATGTTCTTTGAAAAATTTGAGTGAATCAACCTCATTTCCATTCTGGACCAACTTGAGGATTTGTACAGCAACCACCATTTTAGTTGCTCCTATACCCTTAACTATTTCTCCTACTTGTAGTCCCCCATGTTAAACCCTTAAGTACAAGAGCATGCACCTTTTGGATCATTTTTGGTTCATGAAATAATGTCATTTATTTCCTGTCCAGAATTGAAGTTTTGTAAAAATTGCACTAGCAAGTTTCCCCTTTTGTCCAAATAACCACACCACCCTCTTATTCTTCTAAAGAGACCCCCATCTGGAGTTTTTGGCCACTCCAAGACATGCCTAGGTGCCATTGGCATTTTGTCAAACACCTGGAGAGCATGATCAGTTTTGACATGAGTTTTGGCATTGCACTGTAAACTTGCACCTTTGATCAAACTAGCATGTCCACTAGACTCCCCGTTGCTCCTAACCTCGATCTGGTAAATCCCATCCTCACCTGCGACCTGTAGCATGCCTCGGCATTGTGTCGAACATCTGGTGTGCGTGCGCTGGGCGCGCCCAGAGCGCGCATATTGCATGCCGCGCACACGGGCCGACACGCTGGCCCCGCGGCTTTGGCCCTCTCTGCAGCACCACGCCACGCGCTCCCCTCCTCGCAGCAACGCGCCAAGCAGCCCCCGCCGCGCCCTGCAGGCCAAGCGCTAGCCGCCGCCGCCGCCCGGCAGCCTCTGCCCATGTCGGCGCCGCCAAAGCCTCTCACGCTCGCCACCTGGCCCCTGGAGCAGTGCGAGCTCATCCGCAAGGGTGTCGCCTAGCTCTCGTCGTCGCCACGTTCCCCTGCAGCTACAGAACGGCGGTTCGCCGGCCGCCCTTATCCACCGCTGCGGAACAGACCTCGTCGCACTATAAATGGACACCCCGAGCCCCTCTGAGCACGCACGCGATCTCAGGCTACCCCCATGGAACCCCCATAGCCCGCAATCGTCAGGGAAGCGTCGTCTTCCTCATCTCCGGCAACTCCTGCCGCCGCCACCGCCCCAGCCAATCCGGCACCTCCAGTACCTCCCCCTCTCCGTTCTCTCCACCAAGAACTTCCTCATTCCCCTGTGAACCCAACCCCCTACTTAATTTTGATCGGGAGCCGTCGCCGCCAACAAATCACTTTGCCACCGAAGCTTCCCTCCGCCGCGGAGCTCGCCGCCGGTGATTTACTCCTTCCCCAGCAACCCTACGACCACCGGGAGAACCGCCCCAGCCGTGCGGATCCATCCCCACCCTCGGGGGCCCGCGAGGAGCAGCCAAACGCCAGCGACGATCGCCGGAGCCCCGCTCTGCTCGGGCAGAGGAGGGAGACGACGCGCGGCGACTGGTCAAACCTGACCAGTGGGCCAGGCGGGCCCACTGTCGGTGACCCAGCTCCGCCTCCACGCGTTTAAGTGGAAGCGTAAAGACCCTGAGTACGTCTCCCGTTTTCGAAGACGTATTCTGCCGAAACGTTTTCTTTTTCTGTTTTATTTAAAAACAGATTTTGACCAAATCTTTGACTGGCTATAACTTTTTAAATATAACTCCAAATGAGTTGATTCTTTTTCCTACCTTCCTCAAATTTGGTCTAGTTTATTTTAAGATTTATTTGAAAAATTTCAAACAACTTTTTGGTTCTGTTTTTGAAATATGTGTTAATTCAAATATATTTTTAAATAGGATTTTGGGAGAGAGAAGAAACTTTCAAAAGTTTGGAGAGCACCCTGCCCTTCCACACATTGAAGGCAAGCATTCTGAATCCCGGCATAATATTTTTGGTGTGATCATTGATGCATTTATAACACCACCGCATTTCGAAGGACTTGTTATTTCATGTGATATGATCATATGCATGGGTGCATGTTATTGATTTCCATGCTGTTGGAAATGAACACACTTGTGATGATAATCACCCTCATATGCCTTGCATGCATACCGGCAGGAAACCCGGGAAAACCTCTGCCTTGGGTAGGTATGAGTTTGTCGCCGGTCTCCGTCGGGACGGTTATGTCTGGTATGGCATGGCAAGGTGATATGAGCGGTGACCCTGTTGGATGAATATATTCGTTATACTAATCATGCAGGGAATACTTAAACCTCCTGAGTCGACCGTAGATCGAGTCTTGTTCCAGTAACCCCCATACTTGTTTCGTACTACCACTCGTCTCTACAGCAAGTAGAGTACGGTTCAGTAAGTTGTCAACCTCTTTCTAGCACACACCGTACAGAGAGGCCATGGTGGAAGATACCGGTTGTAGCTGGTAGGCAGGCCACCTGGTCCGGGGGCATGGGTGTTTCCGGTTGGGACCGAGAGGGGAGGCCACCCCTTAGAGCGCGCGATATAAATTTGATCCCATGCTACGCGAGGTTGTAGCCTCCCCACTTAGAGTTTGCTTAACAGGTGTCGTGGGTGATTCCAGACACGTGTGTGATAAGCTGGTGTGTGCAAGTTAGGTGTGTTTTCAACAAAAAGACCGTAGACGGAATTAGTCCCGATGGACTAAAGAAATCCGTTACTCGTGGGTAAAGAGTACACCCTCTGCAGAGAATAAACCTATTCGAATAGCCGTGTCCATGGTTAAGGATTACAGTCTGGGATGGGTCAGGTGTCGGTCTTAGTGTCGGTCTTCGGAGGTGAAACTGTTAACCAGAAAATGGAATTACTACCCGTGACTTGTGATATCTATGATGATTATTATTATTGTTGACTAACCCGTGATATTATTGTAATTACCGAATATCTCTGGGATGGTTCTACCTCCGGGATATTCATTATGATTGTTTCTTTTAAAGCCCTTTATGTGGTGTCGCTCAGACGCCCGACTGTGGCATTCCTTTTAAAGCCCTTTATGTGGTGTCGCTCAGACGCCCGACTGTGGCATTTCTTTTAAAGCCCTTTATGTGGTGTCGCTCAGACGCCCGACTGTGGCATTTCTTTTAAAGCCCTTTATGTGGTGTCGCTCAGACGCCCGACTGTGGCATTTCTTTTAAAGCCCTTTATGTGGTGTCGCTCAGACGCCCGACTGTGGCATTTCTTTTAAAGCCCTTTATGTGGTGTCGCTCAGACGCCCGACTGTGGCATTCTTTTAAAGCCCTTTATGTGGCGTCGCTCAGACGCCCGACTGTGGCATTTCTTTTAAAGCCCTTTATGTGGCGTCGCTCAGACGCCCGACTGTGGCATTACTTGATTATTTGTTTCATAAGTTTTTATACTACCATGTTATTGCAATTTTATAAATAACTTGCTTGCACGCATCAGAGTTTCATTTATCTATTGTGACTGACGTCATGAGCATAAAATATTTTCAGCACATCATTGTTATATTATACCTGTGTTCATAATGTTTGCGAGTACATTCAAAGTACTCACTGGCTTGTCCCTGGCTATTGTCTTGGCCAGATTATCTTGCACGGAGAGGAGCGACGCGATGCCAGCCCCGGAACCCACTCAATGGAGATAGCAGCCTCGCGAAGATAGGAATTAACCTGGTCAGCTGTTCCCGTGGGAAATGGAGTCCCATAGACACTGATGTTCACAACCCGCTTCCGCCATCAACCACTAGAAACCATTTGTTGTACTCACAGGCCAGAATGGTCTTGTACTACATATTTGTTTTCTGCTTGGAATTTCTGTATCAAGTTGGAGCCTCATCAGCTAACAGTAATCCTGGGGCTGATGAGCACGACGGTCTTTTCTGGAAATTATTACCCGGAAAACCCGGTCGTGACAGGCTTGGTATCAGAGCCAGGCTGACCATTGGCTAATCCTATCTTAGCCAGGTCAATAAACTTAGGCAAACCAACCCACCAGACCTTAACCAAACCCCAGCCAAGCTTCTCGTGCAAGATAGCCACACAGTGACCCAACACCTTTTGGCAGTCGGTGCCCAACCTATCAACCTAACCTGTCACTCATGTGCCAGTGACCGGCCCCTAAATAGTCCTTTCTCGCAAGCGTTCGAAGGAAGACTCCGTCCCCTTTTTCTTATAAAAAGGGGCACGCTAGCCTCAACCCAGCACAGCACAGCCGCTACCCCAAACCGAGCCACAATGCCTGGACCTATAGTGCACAACGAAACCACATCAACCAACCTTGGAGGTTTTGTGACCATCCTCGCAAACCTCACCCGTCGTGCCTACGCGTTAGAGGAGCCACCAGAATATGTTGTGTATCAAGGACCCATGAGCGGTGAAGACCGCCAATTCTGGGCCACTGTGCACATTTACGGTAGGAGTCTAGCACCCGAGCGTCCCTACCGGTTCACCGGAAGAACAACTTCCTTTGAGCCACAAGCCATCCAGCTAGCCGCTCGAGAGGCTATAGTTCATCTCAGGCACTTGTCGCCCAGAGTTAACTGTCGCTCGTTCCACTACTATCCCAGACGTGAAGGGTATGGTAGACCACCCCAAGTCGCCAATGGAGACCACGAGACGGACCCCGCATTGTTGCACCTAGTGCGCTATGTAAGTGCACTAGAGGCACTGTTCGACCAGATCACCATTGATCTAATCGCAGCTCGTGGAGAGCTGGTTCGTCGAGCCCCGGCGAGAGAAGAAAACGAGCCCAACACCGACAACCCAGTCGTGCTGTTTGGACAACCGATCGAGACCCCGAGATCTGCCCCAGCCATCGGCCAAGGTGCTGCGATAACCCCAGAAGTGCTTCGTCGCATTTTGGGAGCACACTCCAACGGGGTTGTGGCCAACAATCCCCGCGATGGTCATCATCACTACCCCGACCCTGCAGTTCCTCCGCCATCTCCGACTAATCCCGGCAGAGAGACACGTGGAGAAGCCTCGACATCCACCAGGCACGCCCGTTTAGACATAAACGAGGTAGACTGAGCCGTATGAGTAGTACCAAGTTTCAATGTATCCTCGCTTTGTAATCATGCGACCGCGTATATTAACGCAGCCTGTCTTTGTGCCTCTATTTTAATAGTAGCCTTGCATTTTGGTCAGCGCATAGCTGCATATTTTTCCGGGCACAACTACCAAAACCAACCCGACGACAACCACAGTAACACATCTCTTTATGAGATATGTGTATCTCTGACACTGACCTGACCTTTGGAGCCAAGCTGGCAAATTTATTACCTTTCACCACGGTAAAACGATCCGGCTCCATTGCTATATAAAGGCCACCTTGTGACCTTACCCAGCAACCCTCACTTTGTGCACAACACTCACGCTTCTTCCTGTCATGCCGAACCCCAGCATTCATCTGAGAACCCCAGATGCAACCCCAGGTAGCTTTGTCAAAATATTGTGGGATTTTACCCGCAGTACCATGGGTTCTACCCAGCCACCCCAGTACGAGCTGTTCAAATCAAGGATCACCCCATCCACCTCGGAATATTGGGCAGCAGTACACATTCCTCCTGTAGACCCCAACCAAGATCCAATAGAAGTTTCCTTCGTGGGGAAATCTATGCCAACCCCACACTTGGCCATAGAAGCTGCTGCGAAAGAAGCGATTGCTCGTCTTCGATCCGCAGTACCCTATGCCCGCGAACGAGGATATTATTACTTTCCGAGTCGTGCAGCACCCGGAGAAGTAACATCTTTTCCCGGTGGGCGTATTGAGAGAGACCCAGTTCTGGCCAACCTTATCCAGTACATCATTGCTCAAGAGCATTTAAACCAGCGAGTGATGGATTATCTCCAGAGCCTCGCAGATTTAAATCCTCAGATTGCCATCGGCAGACCACTGAGACCCGACCGGAGAGACGCATTCATCGACTGGTCAATCCACTTCCTCCAATAGAAGAGGAGTGTATTCCTTTACCAGAGACATTTTATCAGGACCCCGTCCAGTTACCGTTTTCATTTTAGACGTCACTATTGTATTTGTTCCTTGCAGCATTTATTTATGTATGTGACTTATGCGTGATACCCTGAGTTTGTACGGCAAGTTAATTATTTGGCTTCTGCTCATGTGTGTAGTTTTGTTGTGGTTTACGCTCCTTTAAAGTAACTGTTTTCCCCTCGCAAAACCCTGGAGTGAGATTTTCTTTTCTCTGAGTTGCTACGTCTACACTTTCTCACGGCGTGGATTATTTAATTTCACTCAGCACCACGAGCAGACTCACAGCCATAATCATACGGACACATACACTGTTTGCAAAACTTTGCAACGGTGTTACATCCAGCTAATCACCCCCTAACAACAGTAAGCACCCGGCATACTTCATCTACTCCTCATGATCACCACCACCGGAGAGCCAACACCCGAGCCGCAGCATCGCGATACTCGTCGAAGATCATCGCGCACAGGAGCACAGAGAGCCCCAGCAGTGTCGCCAGCCCTCCGCATATCAGGATCACAAACCAGTCCGGCATCGCCTCCGCCATTAGAGCCTCGACCGAGCTTCTGTAAGCAGTAAGGAGAAATAAGGAGGAGGAGAAGTGAGGCCAGGTGTAAGGAGGAAGAGAGAGGCACCCCGGCCGTTTTTATAGCTCGAGCTCGGTGTACGGTGGGCGAAGTCCACCAACGCCGCTCGTCGCCGATCGCCGGTGTTCGGAGTCGAATCCGCGAGCAGTGCCGATAGCGCGCTGGCCCGCGAGGTGAGTGCACGCTGCACCAGCAGCTAGCACGCCGCGCACTACCACGGTACGGCCTAGATGCCCTACACACTAGGCGTCGCCGGTGGAGAAAGCGCGCGGGAGAGAGGAGGAAGAAAGGTCCAGAGGGAGAAGAAGAGGAGACTGACAGTGGACCCCGGGTCCACCTGTCAGCCAGAGAGAGCACTATGCTCTCGGGTGCGATCAGCGTATATCTAAATTTAGGAGTTATCCTAAATTTATATCCAGCGTAGAAATCGCCCGTTTTTGTCCCGGACCGTAGACTTTTCCGCGCAGCCCCAGTTTTTCATACTGTGGTTTTTCACCACTTATTACCCCCTCACTGTAGCTACATCTTTATTGCGTAGATATTCTCTTAGCACCGCTTTCAGCAAATCTCGAGGACGAGATTTTTCTTAAGGGGGATAGTATTGTGACACCCCAAAATTTTGGCCTTGTTTTATTAAATTAAATTTTTGCCAGGAATTAAAACTTTGGATTTCTGAGCTCCATTTTGATTTTTTAAATCATTTCCTTCCCTGTTATGATGAGTTTTTCCCAAAGAGAAAACTTTTCAAATATGTTATTGGACTTGTTTAACCTCTCAAGAAAAACTTTCCTTTTATCAGTATAACTAATTAACTAACTTAATTGCTTGATCTTTACTTTCTTGAAAATAGTTTTTTTCAAGGTTAAATGGCCATATTTGAACTACAACCATTTGATAAATTCACTTAAAATTTCCATAAAAATTTGGAGATGTCATGTGATGTTTTTAAATCACTTTTATGCAAAAATATATTTCATTCATGAAATATTTTGAGCCCTGCACTCAATTTTTCTTCTCTGGTCCAGAGTGCATTTTGCACTACAACCTATTTAAATATTTCTTTAAAACTTCTACCAAAATTAAGGGAGGTCAGTAGGAGCCTATTGTTTCACTTTGTGCAAAAACCTATTTATGTTCTTTGAAAAATTTGAGTGAATCAACCTCATTTCCATTCTGGACCAACTTGAGGATTTGTACAGCAACCACCATTTTAGTTGCTCCTATACCCTTGATTATTTCTCCTACTTGTAGTCCCCCATGTTAAACCCTTAAGTCCAGGAGCATGCACCTTTTGGATCATTTTTGGTTCATGAAATAATGTCATTTATTTCCTGTCCAGAATTGAAGTTTTGTAAAACTTGCACTAGCAAGTTTCCCCTTTTGTCCAAATAACCACACCACTCTCTTTTCATCTAAAGAGACCCCCATCTGGAGTTTTTGGCCACTCCAAGACATGCCTAGGTGCCATTGGCATTTTGTCAAACACCTGGAGAGCATGATCAGTTTTGACATGAGTTTTGGCATTGCACTGTAAACTTGCACCTTTGATCAAACTAGCATATCCACTAGACTCCCCGTTGCTCCTAACCTCGATCTGGTAAATCCCATCCTCACCTGCGACCTGTAGCATGCCTCGGCATTGTGTCGAACATCTGGTGTGCGTGCGCTGGGCGCGCCCAGAGCGCGCATATTGCATGCCGCGCACACGGGCCGACACGCTGGCCCCACGGCTTTGGCCCTCTCTGCAGCACCACGCCACGCGCTCCCCACCTCGCAGCAACGCGCCAAGCAGCCCCCGCCGCGCCCGGCAGGCCAAGCGCTAGCCGCCGCCGCCCGGCAGCCTCTGCCCATGTCGGCGCTGCCAAAGACTCTCACGCCCGCCACCTGGCCCCTGGAGCAGTGCGAGCTCATCCGCAAGGGTGTCGCCTAGCTCTCGTCGCCGCCGCGTTCCCCTGCAGCTACAGAACGGCGGTTCGCCGGCCGCCCTTATCCACCGCCGCGGAACCGACCTCGTCGCACTATAAATGGACACCCCGAGCCCCTCTGAGCACGCACGCGATCTCAGGCTACCCCCATGGAACCCCCATAGCCCGCAATCGTCAGGGAAGCGCCGTCTTCCTCATCTCCGGCAACTCCTGCCGCCGCCACCGCCCCAGCCAATCCGGCACCTCCAGTACCTCCCCCTCTCCGTTCTCTCCACCAAGAACTTCCTCATTCCCCTGTGAACCCAACCCCCTACTTAATTTTGATCGGGAGCCGTCGCCGCCAACAAATCACTTTGCCACCGAAGCTTCCCTCCGCCGCGGAGCTCGCCGCCGGTGATTTACTCCTTCCCCAGCAACCCTACGACCACCGGGAGAACCGCCCCAGCCGTGCGGATCCATCCCCACCCTCGGGGGCCCGCGAGGAGCAGCCAAACACCGACGACGATCGCCGGAGCCCCGCTCTGCTCGGGCAGAGGAGGGAGACGACGCGCAGCGACTGGTCAAACCTGACCAGTGGGCCGGGCGGGCCCACTGTCGGTGACCCAGCTCCGCCTCCACGCGTTTAAGTGGAAGCGTAAAGACCCTGAGTACGTCTCCCGTTTTCGAAGACGTATTCTGCCGAAACGTTTTCTTTTTCTGTTTTATTTAAAAACAGATTTTGACCAAATCTTTGACTGGCTATAACTTTTTAAATATAACTCCAAATGAGTTGATTCTTTTTCCTACCTTCCTTATATTTGGTCTAGTTTATTTTAAGATTTATTTGAAAAATTTTCAAACAACTTTTTGGTTCTGTTTTTGAAATATGTGTTAATTCAAATATATTTTCAAATAGGATTTTGGGGAAAGAGAAGAAACTTTCAAAAGTTTGGAGAGCACCCTGCCTTTCCACACATTGAAGGCAAGCATTCTGAATCCCGGCATAATATTTTTGGTGTGATCATTGATGCATTTATAACACCACCGCATTTCGAAGGACTTGTTATTTCATGTGATATGATCATATGCATGGGTGCATGTTATTGATTTCCATGCTGTTGGAAATGAACACACTTGTGATGATAATCACCCTCATGTGCCTTGCATGCATACCGGCAGGAACCCGGGAAAACCTCTGCCTTGGGTAGGCATGAGTTTGTCGCCGGTCTCCGTCGGGACGGTTATGTCTGGTATGGCATGGCCAGGTGATATGAGCGGTGACTCTGTTGGATGAAATATATTCGTTATACTAATCATGCAGGGAATACTTAAACCTCCTGAGTCGACCGTAGATCGAGTCTTGTTCCAGTAACCCCCATACTTGTTTCGTACTACCACTCGTCTCTACAGCAAGTAGAGTACGGTTCAGTAAGTTGTCAACCTCCTTCTAGCACACACCGTACAGAGAGGCCAGGGTGGATGATACCGGTTGTAGCTGGTAGGCAGGCCACCTGGTCCGGGGGCATGGGTGTTTCCGGTTGGGACCGAGAGGGGAGGCCACCCCTTAGAGCGCGCGATATAAGTTTGATCCCATGCTACGCGAGGTTGTAGCCTCCCCACTTAGAGTTGCTTAACAGGTGTCGTGGGTGATTCCAGACACGTGTGAGATAAGCTGGTGTGTGCAAGTTAGGTGTGTTTCCAACAAAAAGACCGTAGACGGAATTAGTCCTGCTGGACTAAAGAAATATGTTACTCGTGGGTAAAGAGTACATCCTCTGCAGAGAATAAACCTATTCGAATAGCCGTGTCCATGGTTAAGGATTACAGTCTGGGATGGGTCAGGTGTCGGTCTTAGTGATGGTCTTCGGAGGTGAAACTGTTAACCAAAAAATGAAATTACTACCCGTGACTTGTGATATCTATGATGATTATTATTATTGTTGACTAACCCGTGATATTATTGTTATTACCGAATATCTCTGGGATGGTTCTACCTCTGGGATATTCATTATGATTGTTTCTTTTAAAGCCCATTATGTGGTGTCGCTCAGACGCCCGACTGTGGCATTCCTTTTAAAGCCCTTTATGTGGTGTCGCTCAGACGCCCGACTGTGGCATTTCTTTTAAAGCCCTTTATGTGGTGTCGCTCAGACGCCCGACTGCGGCATTTCTTTTAAAGCCCTTTATGTGGTGTCGCTCAGACGCCCGACTGTGGCATTTCTTTTAAAGCCCTTTATGTGGTGTCGCTCAGACGCCCGACTGTGGCATTTCTTTTAAAGCCCTTTATGTGGTGTCGCTCAGACGCCCGACTGTGGCATTCCTTTTAAAGCCCTTTATGTGGCGTCGCTCAGACGCCCGACTGTGGCATTTCTTTTAAAGCCCTTTATGTGGCGTCGCTCAGATGCCCGACTGTGGCATTACTTGATTATTTGTTTCATAAGTTTTTATACTACCATGTTATTGCAATTTTATAAATAACTTGCTTGCACGCATCAGAGTTTCATTTATCTATTGTGACTGACGTCATGAGCATAAAATATTTTCAGCACATCATTGTTATATTATACCTGTGTTCATAATGTTTGCGAGTACATTCAAAGTACTCACTAGCTTGTCCCTGGCTATTGTCTTGGCCAGATTATCTTGCACGGAGATGAGCGATGCGATGCCAGCCCCGGAACCCACTCAATGGAGATAGCAGCCTCGCGAAGATAGGAATGAACCTGGTCAGCTGTTCCCATGGGAAATGGAGTCCCATAGACACTGATGATCCACAGACCGCTTCCGCCATCAACCACTAGAAACCATTTGTTGTACTCACAGGCCAGAATGGCCTTGTACTACATAATTTGTTTTCTGCTTGGTATTTCTGTATCAAGTTGGAGCCTCATCAGCTAACAGTAATCCTGGGGCTAATGAGCACGACGGTCTTTTCTGGAAATTATTACCCGGAAAACCCGGTCGTGACAATCCACGACATCATCATCCATCCTTGCTTACATTTGACAAACCATTGATGGCAACCTTGGTGACACCATAGATTTACCCTTGCCATTACCTTGATAGCCTCGAGCTTCTTTTGTGTCGCTTACCCATCGTGACTAGCTTGTCGAGTATTGTTGGGCCACGCCTTTAGTGCACCATTAGTGTTACGTCTCTCCCGTGCATATACTACTTGTTGTCTCGTGTTGTGGCTCGCACATCAAGCATTGTGGCATATTCAAAAAAAAGCTTTTAAGCAAAAGAGAAGAGAAGCAAAGAGCTTATAAGCAATAGCATCGAGCCTAATAGCATAGATCATCTTGGTCACTACATACATAAGCATATTTGGAATAGTAAGACAACTCGTTTTCTCTTATAGGTTGGTGCACTAGCACATCTAGCACATTAGAGCAATCGAGCTAGCGTCTCTCTAGTATCCGTACAACAAGAGCATTTCCGTGGTTATACATCTTAGAGCTCACCCCTTGGTTGTGTGGATCCCATTTATCTTCTGTGTGTGTGTTCCTAGTGAATCCTTTGGTTTGATCTATTTGTGAATCTTCTCAAGTTTGCCAATATGTTGACTAACATTTGCTTGAATTATTTGTGCCATTTCCTAACCGAGCTCCTCCATAAGCCTTTTACTAGTAGGTGTGAGAAACAATACCAAGTACCAGTTCTCCTATTATAGCATCACGTCATATGATACTTGTTACATCCACAATCTTCGGAAAAGGTAACTTTGGTTTTGTTCTCTCATTATCCTACTCACCACCACTTCCACATGATGGATAGGCCTTCTTATTCGGCAAACCCTCTCTTCGAGGAGCAAGATGGCGAATGCGACTAAGTCACCAAGAATCACTTCTTCATCACGCAACGGGCTTTACACCAAGAGAGTGAAGCTTTCGGTGAACGCATCGAACAACTCACCACTAACCTACGACAATGGGAAGCACAACAACGGGAGTATTTGGACGCCAAGCTCTCCAAACAAATGGATCAATTCCGTAACATGATCGTGAGCCGAGCATCTTCCTCAACATCTTCACCAAGATGGCGTCACTCAAGTCACCACTCGTCTTCCTACTCGCCTTCCGATGAGAGTCCTCCTCGAAACGACAACACTCAAGACCGCCAAGCGCAAGAAAATCCGTTCCATGGCAATGGCCTACAAGACCGAGTTCGAGCACGTGAGCAGGCGCGACGCCATGAACGAGACACCATGGATCAAGAACAACAACCACCGCCACATCATCCACGTCAAGAATCTCAAGACTGCGAGGCAATTTGACAAGAGGAACAAAACTATGAAGCTCAAGCTCAAGTGGCTCAAGACGCACTCCGGAGTCCACTCGAGCTGTTGTCCAATGAAGTCGTCAAGTATGTGAGCAAGAGGAAGCTCTTTGATGGGAAATACAAGAAGAAGTCGCTCGATGTGAAGAACAACAAGAAAGGCGAAACCGGGAACATATGCCTCGACCTCCTCCTAGGCAACCGGATCGAGTGATCCACGACCCTCCTCCACATCAAGAGAGACATCAAGCGGATCGAGTGTTTGAACATCCTCCTACTTGACAAGACCGATATCAACATCATCACTATGATGAATAACTCCGCTATGGCAAGCTCAAGTTCACTATGCCCAAGTTCTCCGGAAGCAACGACCTCGAGGAATACCTATCATGGGTATTGAAAGTCGACAAGATATTCCATCTACACAACTACGACGAGGAAAAGAAGATCGCCATGGCATCCCTCAAGTTTCAGGACTATGTCCTAATTTGGTGGGAGCAAGTGAACAAGCGACGTCACAAGAAGGACGAGCCACCCATCACGAGTTGGACACAAATGAAGGACATCATGAGAGCTCTCTTTGTGCCTATGTACTACACTCGAGATCTCTTCAAGAAGTTGCAACTCCTCAAGCAAGGCACGAAGATGGTGGAAGAATACTATTAAGAAATGGAGATTGCGATGATATGAGCCAATGTCAAAGAAGATGATGAGCAAACAATGGCACGCTTTTTTAACGGCCTCAACCACCCAATACGGAAGATTGCCGACTTCCAACCCTACTCCAACCTCCTCGAACTAGTTCACCAAGCGACCAAGGAGAAACGTCAAGTACAATAAGACTTCAAGTATGCCAAGTACTCATCCAAGACCTATGGCTCATACACTCAAGCTACCCCTACTACGACTTTGACACCTACTTCGACTAGAGCATCACCAAGTACCGGCGACAAGTCAAATTTCAAACAAGTGATGCCTTCCTCGACCCGTCCTCTGGTAAGCACCTAGAAGAACAAGACTTCTTCTTTAGCAACACCGGACGATCCCATCAAGACAAGTGTCAGTGTCAAAACCAGTAGATCTCGGATAGGGGGTCCCGAACTATGCGTCTAAGGATCGAAGGTAACAAGAGCCAGGGGACACAATGTTTACCTAGGTTCGGGCCCTCTTAATGGAGGTAATACCCTACTTCCTGCTTGATTGACTTTGATGAGTATAGGGGTTACAAGAGTTGATCTATGTAGAGATCGTAATGGCTAAACCCTAGATGTCTAGGGTATATGATTGTTCTTCTTCTATGGACAAAACCCTCCGGTTTATATAGACACTAGAGGGATCTAGGGTTGTACAGAGTCGGTTTACAGAGAAAGGAAGATGCATGATCCGGACGCCAAGCTTTCCATCCACGCAAAGGAGAGTCCCATCCGGACATGGGGGAAGGTCTTTGATTTTGTATCTTTACGGCCCATTAGTTCGTCCCATATCACATAGCCCGGACGCCCGAGGACCCCTTAGTCCAGGACTCCCTCAGTTTCCCCGGAACCGGGCTTCAATGACGATGTATCCGGCGCGCAGATTGTCTTCGACATTGCAAGGCGGGTTCCTCCTACGAATAGTCCAAAGCAGTCTTCCGCACATAAGAGCTGTATCCGGCCCTGCTTAACACGTACAACGCTAAGCTGTAAAAGGCAACAATACTTAAAATAAGTCATGTCCATGGGAAACTTTTTCGGCGAGACGTTATGTTCTGGCCTTGTTATTATTCTGAACTGTTTTACAGCCCCTTCTTCGCTTTTCGAGGCACGGCCATCGACACGTCTTGTCAAAGCAGAGATCGTGTCCCCTTATCACAGGATCCTCATCAATGCGGGTTTGGTTAATCCAATCGTGTCGTTCGCACGTCTCCTTGGGAATAGGTGAGGTTTAAGGCTTATGAGGGGGCTCTTGATATTCACTGCCTCTATAAGAGGACAAGGACCCATCTGTTTTACCTCACACCTTCTTCTTCCTCCGCCCTTCCACCCCCGAGCTCCAGCGCCCAAGTTCTAAACTTTCCCTTCGCCCCAACTTCTCCAGCAATGGCCGGATACGGTTTCTAGGGCAAGTGGATGGCCTCCTCCGTAACAGAGAAGAACATCCAGGATCTCCGTGAGGCGATGTACTTGGCAGTGGAGATTACCCACAGGCTTCCTACCCTGAGGTAGGTTATCCCTACCCCAAAGCTCGGCGAGAGGGTGGTATTCCTCCCCACTTCCTCGGAGGACTTGGGTCCGCCCTTCATCCTTTCGTCCGAGGCCTCATGTTTTACTACGGGCTGGATTTCCATGATCTGGCCCCAAATTCCTTCCTCCATATCTCAGCGTTCATCGTCGTGTGTGAGGCATTTCTCCACGTCCCCCCACACTTCGGCCTTTGGCTCAAGGTCTTCAATGTGAAGCCGAAGGTGGTTGAGGGCCAACAGGTAGAGTGTGGTGGCGCCATGGTGAGCAAGCTTCACAGCGTCACCTGGCCCAAGGGGACATTCGTGGACACTGTCAAGGTATGGCAGCAGGAGTGGTTCTACATCACCGAACCCCGCGGCTCCAAGTGGGCGGCTGCTCCATTTCAGATCCGGACCTCCACTGCGGCTCGCATCCTGGACCAAGAAGGATCTAGATTGGCGATCCACTGATGAAGTGTCAACACTGCAAAAGCGTATCAAGGGCATGATAAAAAAGGACATCACCCTTGCCGATGTGATCCAGGTGATGCTTATCCACTAAGTTCTTCCCTGTGAACGACGGCCTCTCAAAATGTGGGAGTTTAATCCGGAGGGTCCATGGACCCTGGAGCGATTCTTTGGCACGACGCACAAAGGGATCTGGAAGCTGCTTTTCAAGAAGCAGAAGACATGGCCAAGGGCGTCTGATGGCACCGGCCTCGACTGCAACAATTTGGCATCCCCAGTAAGTATCATATTTCCGAACATTACTAGTTCGTCAATATTAGGGAGGGATACAGAAAATTCCATCTCCTGAATAGGACTGGATAAAGAAGGCAGAGCAGATTAAGTGTCCGGCCCCGCTCCCCAAAAACCCAGCCGAGCCTCTATTGATGAGGATGCTGGTCCCGGCGCCCTACCAAGTGCCGGTGAAGAAGGACAAGAAGAAGAAGAGGAAAGATGCCAAAGGTGGCCTCCATCACGAAGATGCTTCGGGCGCTATGTCCGGAGGAATCGAGGCTCCTTCCTCTCACGAGGGAGACAAAGATGAGGGCGAGGAGGAGGAGGAGGAAGAAGAGAACCCTCCTCTAAAAGGGAAAAAGAGGGCAGCCTCCATAGATCCAGAGGAGGGGGCGTCCAAGAGGGGAAAGATATCCCTCTTGGATGATTCAGATTCGGGCACCGAAGCTGTCCCCAAGCAATGCCCCCAAGCCAAGCCCCTTGTCGAATCATAAGTACCTTAGAATGCCTTACATACATCCAAGCTTTTTATAAATTATAAGAATAATATCAAATTTCGTGTTTCAGTCCGGCCCGTGACATCCATTAAGAGCCATCGTCATCAGGGGATCTTTCACCGGAGAATATGGAGAGTGAGACGCCTCCACAAGCCTCCCCGCCTCCTAGGGCGGACGACACCGAGGTGTCGTCCCAAAGGATTTCTCCGGGCTCTGGAGAAGTGAGGGAGGGGACCAAGATGGCGCTAGAGGATAACGCCTTGCTGGCGAGAACATGAGGGGCACAACCCCCATGGAGACTGGCGATGGGGGTCCTGGATTATCCGACCCCTGGCCGGATACTGTTCCATAGACACAAACAGTTTTGGAATCGAATGAGCAGCCCCCTCCATGGGAGGGGAGACGGCTATTCTGACGGCGACCTCTACTAATGCAGAGGCGCCGAACGTGCTGATGGATGCTCTGCAAAGTGCGTCCGTCCTGGAGGAGCACCATACCTTGATGGGTACGGTGATTGAGAAGGTTCGGTCCGCTAAGAGCAAACTGAATGAAGCCTTCACGAGCCTACTAACAGGCTAAAAGTTATGCGATGTAATGTCTTTTAGCCGCTTTCCGTATGACAAATCTGCCTATATATAGATAGTAGCCCCTGAGACTCTGTTTGGCCCATGAAGGAGGGCAAACAGAGGATCTATAGATATCCGCAGGAAATAACATACTTATCTTTTTGACAAAAAAATAGGCTTCACTGTTAGAGGCGACCGCTCAGGCCGCCGAAGTTTCCGAACTGAAGCGGAAACTGCAGCTAGTCGATGAGGATAATATCCACATTAATAGGCGGCTCGACGAGGCATAGGGTATGTTTCAAATACTCCATATATAATTGAATTAGTTTGCAAACGCTAAGTTGAAATTTCGCGCTGCTATATGCATAATTGCAGATGGAGTGACCTTGTCCGTGCGAAGGAGCAGGCAAGGGTGAGCGATGCGGCTGCTGAGAAAACTGCTGCTGATTTGAAGGCCGAACAGGCCACCCGGCGCTAGTTCGAGGAGTGGGTATCTGAAGTTGAGCAAGATCTCAAGGACGTCACTTGCAAGTGCGAGCTCCTCGAGGAGGAGAATGAAGCTAAGGCAGCCGAACTCGCCTTGGCCCTTCAGGAAGCCCAAGAGGCAAGGTCCGAATCCCAAGCGGCCCGCAAGGAGATCCAACAGGCTGGACAGATAGCGGATGGTAAGCCCTTCCTTTTACAGTCTAAGTTTGGCGATCAGAAGTATGCCTTGCTTAATCGACTATGGACTTCTCCAAACGCCTTTGCGGATCTTCCGAAGAGCGCCGCCGACGCTGCGCAATTCTACCGAGCCCAGGAGGGGCATACGATGGAGAAGTTGTTCTGGTCGAAGTTTGCGACACAGGAGCGCTCGGCGCTGCTAAAAAACCAAATAGCATAGTGGGCCGAGCTGCGTAAGATGTCCAGAGTGGCCATGAAGGAGGTCATAGTCCAGCTGTGGCCGGCCGAACCCGTTCTGAGCAGCTTTTTTGGCCTAGTGCGGCGACTCATTGATGTCGTGCCCCGAATTGATGCAATCAAGCAGTCAGTGTGCATAGAAGGTGCATAGATGGCCTTCGCCCGCGTCAAGGTGCACTAGGCGAAGATGAAGGCTGCCATTATCGTGGTCGAGGGTCCTCCCGAAATCAAGGACCACCACACGCCAGAGCGCTATTTAGACGACGTCCTAGAGGGTGCTCGCTTGATAGAGGGTCAATGCTCAAAGGACATTATATTCGAATGAATGTATCCGAATGACCCGGACGTATTTATTAAGGCTTTGTGATATATTTGTGCCATTGTCTGAAAGTTCTTTCCTCCTGTGCAGCCGTTTTTGTATTGAAAGTTTTCCAGTCGTTGGCTTCGGCCGCCACGTAGATGCTACGGGGGTGTTCAGAATGGCACATCAGCACTCTTATCCTAACATCTTGGTCCATAACGGAGGTGTCAATGCGGCGAACCAGGCAATCAGACTATATGGCTTTACCACTCTCACTTAGCCATAGAAGTTGATGATGGGGTTGTTAAATAGCCCCTGGTACGTATGCGGCTATCCAAATGCGGATGCGTTACATATATGATCGGAAAAACTATCCTTCGTTTAATACGGAAAAAATCGTTAAAGATTTAGTAGGTCGCCGAGTAGCTCACCAGCTCTCGCCGCATCATGAAAGTTAGTTTTCAGCTTTCTCTACTAAGGTGCTTGACCGGATGAACCAGAAACACAATCGCAGTAGTTCTCCCTTTACTACCCTAGCCAAACAAACAAAACATAAGGTAGCAAACACCGGAGCCGGGCAACCCAACTATTGAGCAAAGACATGATTCGGAGCCGATGCATATAATGCCAAGTTTGGGATGCCGAATTGTTCTACAAAGTTGTTCGGGCTTTTGTTGAGCGGCACATATGTAGCCGTATAGAGCCCCTGGCAATGGGTGTCGAGGTATGTGAGTGAGACAACTGGGGAGACGGATTACAGTTTTATGAATAAAGTTAATACTGAAAAATTGTCCCCGCTAGGATCTGATTGATACGTCAAAACATGATCTTACAGAGGGTACCATAAGCACCAAAGCTATTTTACATGCCAGGGGTCTAATAATAAGGAGAAAAGCTCAAGACAGGTCCTTTGAATAAGGTTTGGTCTGAAGAGTCCTTTGGATATCCTGCCGCACGTCTGCGCCGCTTTCGCCTTGTAGAGAGGGGTTCCTTAAAAGGAACGGTCTTCGGTTATCCGCACGAAACCGGGCTCGAAGAGAGTCCTTGTAAGTCTGTAGGATACATAGGTTTGAATGTACCTGTGGTAGGTGAGAAAAAGTAATCGAAGAAAGGTGGAAGGTCATACAGCGTCGAACCGTACAATAGACGTGTCCGTATTGTGCCTCTGTTTGTGCCCAAGGTATTTTGAGTGCGTAATGATGTATGCACGGTACGAATTCCGTGGGTGTGTGTGGTGATCGACGAAGGCGAAACTGCTAGTCTAGCTCCGGAAGTACCGAGTCATCAACATGCGGGACTGACCGGACTCTTTTAACAAAGTCCGGCGGCTTGATGGCCGATGAGGTGCGGCTTGAGGGGGCCGCTCTATACTTCGGCCGCAAGACCACAGTGTGCTCCTCCGTACTGTTGGATGTGGGGTTTCGGCAAACCCTTAAGGTTCAAACTCTGGGGTGCACGCGAAGATCTTCCCCCTACCAATCCACGTCCAAACGCCTCACGAGAATCTAAGCTAAACGATGAACAACACGAGGGACACAAGATTTATACTGGTTCAGGCCACCGTTGTGGTGTAATACCCTACTCCAGTGTGTGGTGTGGTGGATTGCCTCAGGGGCTGATGATGAACAGTACAAGGTGAAGAACAGCCTCGCAAGAGGAGTTCTTGAACTGGTGTGGTGTTCTCGTAGGAAGAGATTCGGTCCCCGTTGGCTTGGTGAGAACTTGATGCCTTCCTATATATAGAGGCCCTGGTCCTCTTCCCAAATATTGAGCGGGAAGGGCGGAACAATGGCCATTTTGAAGGGGAACATCTAGTACAAGCTATCCTGACTAAAGTTGGTTTTCGGCTGCCAAAGGCACTGGCGATGACGCCGTCTTGGGCTCCACGGTGACCTCCATCCTGCCGCTCTGCTGGTCTTGGTCTCGTTGCACCGAAATGGTAACCTTTGCCGGATGCCTCGGTACTCCGCGCCTGTGCTTCCCCCCTTTGCACCAAAGAGGAAACAAGGACACTGCGCAGCCGGCGCCCACCTGGCATCCGCCTGGTCTCGATCGTCATGGCTTGCGTCACGAGCACCTCGCGAGGTACCCTTGCCTTGATCTCTCCGCCTCCTCGCGATCCTGCCTGGCGAGGCCGCTCCTGAGGAAGCCTTGCATCATCCGCCCTGCGAGGCTTGACCCCTCGCGAGGGTCTTGAGTTTGCGTTGATGAAGATGGGCCGCACTGGGCCTGCACTTGAGCCACGCTGCAGGACGCAGGCAGGCAAGTCTGGGGACCCCCGTTCCCAGAACACCGACAGTAGCCCCTGGGCCCAAGGCGCTCTCAGACATGGCTTAGCAGAGAAGTGAAGGGGCAAGTGCGGAGCGCTGCGGGCCCCAACAGCCTACGGCATTGGGCGCCGCATGGCGGTTGATTGGACATGGGCGTCTCCGCTTCCCCATGCTGCCTCGGCAACTGCCCGACTGACAAAAAGGCTGGCTCGGGGCTAGGCTTACTTTCATTACTCTCATCCGCCTTGCTCCAGATCCCCTTTCTTGCTCTTCACCCTCTTGCTTCTGAAATCTCCAGATCTGCCTCAGCCTTTCATCTCCGGCGAGCAATGGCGCCCCGCAAGACCGCGGCCGGGGCTCCGCCAGCTCTGGATCCTCCAGACATGACGGAGAAGAATCTCGCCCTCACACGCCAGATGGCAGCGGCGCAGGGCAACGAGATGGGGGAGACTGCACTCCAGCTCGGCTCCGCCCAGCCGGAGGACAAGGGGAGCACCTTCTACCCCCTCTTCATGAGCGCCGTCATCGCTGGTCTGGTGCCTCCTTTTTCTGAGTTCTTCCTTGATGTCCTCCGCCAATATCAGTTGCATGCTCTGCATCTCCACCACAACTCCTCTCTCCTCCTGTCGATCTTCGCCTAGTACTGCGAGGCACACGTTGGGGTGATGCCCTCCGTGGCCTTGCTGCGCCACTTCTTCTCCCTCCGGGTCACTGGCGCCAATATCTCGGCGTGCGCAGGCTTTGTCGCATACTCCAAAGCCAACGCGATCTCGAAGGCCGGGAAGAGGGCCGACGGCTTCCGGAGCAAGTGGGTCATGGTGGACGCCAGATGCAACAACTCCCTGCTGGGGATGCCCACGGAGCAGCCCCAGGCTGTCGAGGCGTGGTCTCGCACGAAGCTCGACGACCAGCGAGCGAAGCTGGTGCTGGAGAACATGAATGCTGACCTGAGGCCGGGCAACCTGAGGGCGGCGAAGCTGACCGGGGCCACGCTCCTGAGGGAGTTCCTCATGCACCGGGTGGCCCCTCTTCAGGCGCACTCGCACCCGCTGTTGAGGCTCGATGATGCGGATGTCGTCCTCCGCCTAAGCTCGGATGCCCTGGCTGACGAGGATCTGACCGCAGGCCTCCGCTTCCTAGTCAGGGAGGACGTGGCAAGCCCGGAGGGCTCTCCGGTCCCCTTGTTCCTTCGCGACGATTGGGAGCGGGTGGTGGACACCATGCCCACCTTCGATGGGGTCCGTTTGGTGCCGGCGGAAGCCCCTGAGGGCCAGGCGGCGACGATGACGGTGGACTTGTCCTCTGATGATTCCGGCAGGGGAGAGGAGGAAGATGAAGAGGACGAGGAGGAGCGTGACTCGGAGGTAACCATCGAGGGGATGGGGGAGACTTCCCCCTGGCGCAGGTCCAGCGCCCTCCGCTCCATGCCGGACGACGACGAGGCCGGCGCCAGGCGAGGGGGAGAGGACCCGCCCATGATCCCGAAGAAGGACAGGCCGGGGCTGATCTCCCGAGGGTCTACTCCATCCCTGGTGCCGCCCGAAGCCAGCTCTAGCCCTTCTGGTGCGCCTTCCTCTGCTGCTGGACCTCCCGAGGCTGAGCCCCGCAAGAGTCTCTCAGGCTTCAAGCTCGGCCGGAGGCCGTGGGACCCCGAGGCAGCCGCCCAGTAAGTACTCGAACTCTGCTTTGCCCCTGTTTTTGCCGTCGAGGCCTGACATCTGTTATTTGGGTAGGCCGCGACCTACGGTGAAGAGGTTGAAGGGAGACACGGCGACCCCGCTTGGGGCGGGCTCACCTACCATGGCCGCGCCTTCACTCGCGGGAAAGGGAGGCAGCGGGGCTCGCACTTCCCCTGCCTGATCGTCCTTGCAAGGTCAGGAGGGACGCCCTGGCGTGGAGCCAGCCCCCGTGGCCCCACTCACTCTGGAGGCGCCTGCGCTTGATGCTGTTGCCGAAGTTGTCAAGGCTCAGGAGGTCCCTGCCTCCCAAGATGTGATCATGCTGCCGTCTTCCCCTCCTACTCCGCCGGTTCCCGTCTCCTCTGCCTCCTCCATCGCCTTGGACCGCGCTGCCGACGAGCTGAGTCGGCTGCGAGAGGATCTCCGAGGTGCCGACCCCCGCCTGGTGGCCGGGCGCCTGGAGCTGGTCTCTGGCTGGGTTCGCTCTGACACCTCCGTCTGAGCGGCGCTGAGCCAGGCTGTGACGGCTTCTGAGGAGGAGAAGCAAGTCACCTCCCAGGCCATAGCCGCTCGCAACGCGGCATTGAAGGATGCTTCAACTGTCAAGGGCCACAGCAAGATGCTAGAGGGTGGGCTGCAAGGGCTGCGTGCTGAGCTCGCGAAGGAGGTTCGCGACCGTCAGGCGAAGGAGGAGGAGATGAAGGCTCGGGAGGCTGCCGTCAAGGACCACGATGTCGAACTCTCAGCTGAAGACACTGGAGCAGACACTAAGAGTGGAGAGGGTTGAGCTGGATGCCAAGGCAAAGGTCTTGGCCGAGGACCGCGCGGCCTTCACGCGTTATGAGGTGAGGGCTCGCACAGCGCTAAAGACGCTTTATGAAGAGGGCCTGAAGAAACCGCTGGCCGGAGCCACGGAAGGCCCCGCCAAGGTGGTTCCCTTCCTGGTCGAGGCGCTTGAGGAGGTCGTGACCGGCACCGGCCCCATGGCCGAAGTTGAGGCTCGCGTCCTTTTCTCCACAGCGCTGACGCGGATCCTCAGCCAATTCTACCTTCGCAACCCCGACGCCAACCTTGACGACCTGCTGGAGCCTATGGATGCCAAGCGCTCCGCCGCTGCTGCTGAGGTCGTGATGGGCCGAGCGGAGGCCTTGCTGGCGAAGTTCCGCGCTTTTAACACCGTGCCCAAGCGAGGCGCTGCTGGCTCCGTGGCCTCAGGGGTTGGAGCTGACAAGCGCGACTCCACCACGAGTGGCGGCGCGGCCCAGGGGTGATTTTCTCGCGGCTTCTTTCCTGCTTTGATTCCTGCAACATGCACCATGCCTCGTGGAGGCATTTAAACTTGTGTTTGGTATTGTGAGAACAATTTATGGTCTGTAATATTTGCTTCTGAATTTGCTGGATTTTGCGGTTTCCTTCGTATTTGCTTGTGTTCTACGTCGGCAGGTCCCGGCCCCGCGCATACCTCAGCCGCCGTTAGCCCCGACTGGATCACCAGGACGGGACTAAGGAGTGAGGGGCTACGTGGAAAGTTATGCTCCTGAGTCGTGATGCTCAGGAGTCCCCCTGGACGTGCAAACAACAAATAGGGAGGGGGTGTAGGAGAGGATCTATCGTTCTATGTCGGCAGGGCCCGGCCCCGCACATACCTCGATCGCCGTTAGCCTTTCGCAACTAAGGAGTGAGGGGCTACATGACCAGTTAGGCTCCTGAGTCGCGATGCTCAGGAGTCCCCCTTGACGCTCAGACGGTCTTTATACCTTGGCTCCGCTCGGGGAGGGGCGCGCGACGACCAGGTCCGAGGGACCTGTCTGGGTGGCGTGCGCTCGGCCGTGACCCGGGCGCAGCCCCCATGCCAAACCCCCTTGCGCAGCGCTCCCGAGGGGAGGCGTTGCGATGAGGCCAGACATTGAGCTCTGGGCTACCTGAAGTTGATGCAGCCGTGGGCTGCCCTCAATTGTTTATCACCAGCGCGGAGCATAGCGCTTCCGTATGTGTACAGGCATAGCCGCTCCTCGGCAGTGTCGTCAGCCAGGGCAGAGCATGGTGCTTCCACAGGTACGTGGGAGGTGGATCCCCTTCGGGAGGAGCCCCCGGGGCATGTACAACCCCACCCTGACACGTGGCCGGCACGGTAGGGCTAGACGAGGTGTATCTGGGCACCCATGAGCCAGCGCGGGACTCACGAGGCCCTAGCTCAAGGCGGGTTGCGCCTGATCTTGAGCCTTGGGCGGCTGAGTGTTCCTGCATGAGGGTTAGATGCAAATGCTCTACGTCCTTAGGTCCCGGCCCTCGAGCAGGCTCAGCCGCCGCTGGTATGCCAGGTCACGATGCCGTGAAAAAAGCCAGGGGGTGAGGGCTGGAGATCCAGTAAGAGCTCCTGAGTCACGATGCTCAGGCGCCCCCCTTTTAACGTGCAAGCGATTTGCATGAGGGAGAAAAAGGGGCCGCAACGGGCGGGAGGTGATAACCATATGCAAGTTGAGCATGAAAAGGCAATCCAACTTAGATAGATGCAAGGAAAGGCACACGCCACTGGGTCAGGCCCGAGCGGCTTGGGGATGATGCAGCTCGAGGGGCACCCCCAACAAGTTAAGATAAGGACATAAGCAACACGGATACATGCCGCGGGGACAGACCCACGCGACCTAGGAATGATGCAGCCCTGAGGGTGCTCCGAGCTGAAATGAAACTTGAAAGGTGTCACCTAATACCATTGCAGAGCGATTGTTGGAGGCGATGCATGGTGAAGAAGCCAGTCCTCACGAGCCTTGGGGACTCTGAGCCTCGGGAGGCTCTAGAGGTCCGGGCCCCTCGGCGAGGCCCATCTCCATTTCCTCCAGGAACGCGCGGTGCCTAGCCACCTGAGCCTCCAGAATGCTCCTCATCAGATGCTGGTGAACAGCAGTCGCATTCGGCAGGCCGAAAGGCATGCGAACGTAGCTATGAGGTGGACCCTCACAATGCCCCACGCGCGAAGGCCAGAAGTGCTCTTGGGACGCGACTCGATTGAGCCCTGGGTGGTCGATGCAGACGCGCAGCCCGCCATCCTTGCCTGGATGGGGAGCTACGCCGGGCAGGCAGCGGTTGCCGCGCATGACTCTCGATTCGTGCAGCCCCTGAGTGACCTTGGCGACGAACTCCTGAGGGTTGGGTCCTCCTTGCCTTATGCCTTCCTGAGGGAGACGTGCCGCGAAGCACGCCTCTAAGTGGTGCCCGAGCGCCTCCCTCGTGATCTTGCCAAAGTCAGTGTTCCTCCAGAAGAGAGCCCCTGAGCCTTGCCCGAGGAGGGCGCTGGGCGTACCTCCCTATGCGATGGAGGGCGGCGCCCATTGGATGGGCGCAGATCCTGGTGCGGTGCCACTCGAGGTGCCTGCCTCCTGAGGCCTTGAGTTGGGTGATGTCTTCTTCTTCTTGGGAGCTGCTTCAGGGAGGTTTCCACTCTTGCTGTCTGGATCCTCGATTGACGCAGCTTGTAAGGCACGCTCAAGAGAGCACACCGCATCCTTCTCTTCATAGGGGACCGTGATGACTCCGCCACTTCCTGGCATCTTGAGGACGTTGCAGCCATGGTGAGTCACTGCCATGAACTTGGCCAGGGCTGGATATCCGAGGATGGCATTGTATGGCAGGAGAATGTGGGCAACATCGAAGTCAATGAGCTCGTTACGGTAGTTCTTGCGCTGTCCAAAGTTGACAGGGAGGTGGACCTGCCCTATCGGGACAGTGGAACCATCAGTGACTCCTGAGAAAGGCTTGGTCGGATGAAGCTGGTCGTATGGCACTTGGAGATTATTGAACGTCTCGACGGATAGGACGTTGAGCCCTGCTCCGCCATTGATGAGGGTCTTGGTAACTTTCACATTGCTGATGACTAGGGAACAGAGCACTGGGAGGACACCGGCTGTCGCCGCGCACTTAATCTGATCCACTGAGCTAAACATGATGACGCACACGGACCACCTAAGAGGGCGCATGGCCTCAAGCTTGGGGAGGACTGCATTCACCTCGCGACCAAACTGCTTGAAGATGCGCTGAGAGGCTGGGGCCTGGGCACCGCCGAAGATGCAAGCGATAGCACGCGGCTCCTGGAAGCCCCCAGCCCCCTAATCCTGATGATGGTCGTCATTCCTTCTTGGCAGTGATGGCAGAGGAGGAAGGCTTGCGTTGCCTTGTGGGCGATCCTCACAAGGCCGATCCCTCCAAGGCACCTCGCGAGGCTGGTCCTGCCAGCGGTTCTCGCGAGGCCGGTCATGCCACCCTTGGTGAGGGCCACGGTCGTCCCATCGTCCTCCGCCTCTTCCTCTGCCTCGGCCGTAGCCCCAATCGTTCGGGGCGTCGATCGACATGGCCTTATCTCATGGCTCTAAGCTCTTGGCATTCGTTAGTGTTGTGGTTATGGAGATCGTGGTACACGCAGTATCGGCTACCCTTGGATGACTCCGGCTGGTCCCTGCCGCGCTTCGTATCCGGCTCTGCTGCGAGCACAGCTGCTCCGTTCCGCTTCACATCCTTGGCCTTGGCTTTCTTCTCTTCTGGATCTGCAGCTAGGAGCTCGAGAAGAGAGAGGCGTCCCTCCTCAACCCTTGCGCACTTGGTTGCCAGGTTGAACAGCTCCAGAGACGTACATAGATCTTCGTGGATCGCCAGTCCCTCCTTCATCTTGATGTCGTGGACGCCATCGGAGAACACCGAGATGATGGCCTCCTCGGTCACCTTGGGAATCTTGAGGCGAGAGCTGTTGAAGCGCTGGATGTACTTCTGCAAGATCTCTCCGAGTTGCTGCTTGATGCGGCGCAGGTCACCCACGGCCGATGGACGGTCGCGAGTGCCCTGAAAGTTGGCGATCAAGCGGGTGCGCATCTCGTCTCAGGAGGAGATCGTGCCAGGAGGCAGGTTCAGGAGCCAGGTGCGGGCACCGTCCTTGAGCGCCATGGAAACCAGTTCGCCATGACCTTTTCGTCCCCGTTGGCCGCTTTGATGCCTAGCTCGTAGAGCAGCAGGAACTCCATAGGGTCGGCAGTGCCGTCATAGCGAGGAGGCAGGTCTGGCTTGAACTTGCCCAGCCAGGCGACACTACGCAGCTCGGTGGTGAAGGCGCGACAGCCTACGGTGGCCACCAGAGCTCTCTGCTGATGCGGGGCTTGCTCCTGGGGATTCCCGCGCGCCGCTACCAGGAGCAGCGCGGGGTCTTGACGTGCTGGCGCAGGGATGCGGTCATGGTGTGCTGGTGCAGGAAGCATGCGAGCACCTTCCTAGGGACGAGGGATTTCTTGGCAGCTCCTTTCTTGTTGCGCGGGCGCTGGATGCGGTGGATCTCGTCCAGGGGCCAAGCGCCTTGGAGCCAGGGCGCCTTCTTGGGGAGGAGGTGGCGGAGGCACCTCCTAAGCTGCATCACCCGCGCAGGACGGAGGGCGAGGCAGCGAGAGGGATGACATAGGGGAGCCCTCTGCAACGCTGATGAGCTCGGTGATGCGAGCGAGTCCCTCCTCGTAGAGGTCGTCATTGGGACGGTAGTGCAGGAGCTCACGCGCCAAGAGAAAGGCGGCACGCGCGTCCGTGGGAGCGCGACGGGCGTGCGACGACGAACCAGCTGGAGTCAATGACGGGGTGGCGGTGCGACCTTCCCGCCGCACCAAGGGATGCATCAACGAGGCCTGCTGCTCGTTCCCCGCCGGGCCGATAGCGATGTTGGCGGCAGGCGACAGGGAACGACGGGGACACCCGCCGACGGGAGCCATCTGGGCGACGCGGGAAGCGAGAGCGGCCCGACGCTCGGTACGAGCCCGGCAAGCGTCAGCCATGGACACGACGGATGATCGAACGTGGAGCAGCGAAAGAAATATTCCGGTGCACCCCTACCTAGCGCGCCAAATGTCAGATGTGGGGTTCTGGCAAACCCTTAAGGTTCGAACTTTGGGGTGCGCGTGAAGATCTTCCCCCTACCAATCCACGTCCAAAAGCCTCGCGAGAATCTAAGCTAAACTATCAACAACACGAGGGACACAAGATTTATACTGGTTCAGGCCACCGTTGTGGTGTAGTACCCTACTCCAGTGTGTGGTGTGGTGGATTGCCTCAGGGGCTGATGATGAACATTACAAGGGGAAGAACAGCCTCGTGAGAGGTGTTCTTGAACTGGTGTGGTGTTCTCGTAGGAAGAGATTCGGTCCCCATTGGCTTGGTGAGAACTCGATGCCTTCCTACTGTGGTGGTTGTCTCTATATATAGAGGCCCTAGTCCTCTTCCCAAATATTGAGCGGGAAGGGCGCCAACAACGGCCATTTTGAAGGGGAACATCTAGTACAAGCTATCTTGACTAAAGTTCGTCTTCGGCTGCCAAAGGCACTGGCGATGACGCTGTCTTGGGCTCCACGGTGACCTCCATCCTGCCGATCTGCTGCTCTTGGTCTCATTGCACCGAAATGGTAACCTTTGCCGGATGCCTCGGTACTCCGCGCCTGTGCTTGCCCCCTTTGCACCAAAGAGTAAACAAGGACATTGCGCAGGCCGGCGCCCGCCTCGCGCCCGCCTGGTCCGGATCGTCATGGCTTGCGTCACGAGCACCTCGCAAGGTACCCTTGCCTTGATCTCTCCGCCTCCTCGCGAGGCTGCCTGGTGAGGCCGCTCCTGAGGAAGCCTTGCGTCGTCCGCCCCACGAGGCTTGGCCCCTCACGAGGGTCTTGAGTTTGCGTTGATGAAGATGGGCCGCACTGGGCCTGCACTTGAGCCACGCCGCAGGCCGTAGGCAGGAAAGTCTGGGGACCCCCATTCCCAAAACACCGACACGTATGGAGGGATTGTTCCGTGTTTCCATTGACTGTTATGATGCTGCAAGGACCGGGCATCTTGAGCTTTAAATAAGCATAGTGCGGGACCGCGTTGAATTGAGCGAAAGCGGTTCGTTCGAGTAGTGCGTGATAGCCACTGCGAAGGGGACGATATCGAAGATCAAGTCTTTGCCGCGGTGAGCCAAAGATGACTTCCAATGTTATTGAGCCCGAACAACTAGCCTCTATGCCAGGTATTACTCCTTTAAAGGTAGTTTTAGTGGGCTTGATTCATGATGGATCGATGCCCATTTTGCGGACAGTGTCCTGGTAAAGCATGTTAAGACTAATGCCGCCGTCCATGAGGACTCGTGTGAGGTGGAATCCGTCAATGATGGGGTCGAGGACCAAAGTTGCCGATCCTCCGTGACGGATACTGGTCGGGTGATCCTTTCGATCGAAGGTGATTGGACATGCCGACCATGGGTTGAATTTTGGGGCGACCGGCTCTACGGCATAGACGTCCCTTAATGCGTGCTTGCGCTCCCACTTGGGGATGTGAGTGACGTAGATCATATTCACCGATTTGACCTCGGGGGGAAATTTCTTCTGCCCCCCTGTGTTCGGTGGGCGAGGCTCTTCGTCGTCGTCCTTGTAGGGCGGCCTTTTCCCCTTGTGTTCGGCGTTGAGCTTGCCGGCCTGTTTAAAGACCCAATAGTTTATGTTGGTGTGACTGGCAGGTTTATCGGGTGTGCCATGAATCTGGCAAGCCCGATCAAGTATTTTGTCCAAACTGGATGAACCATCTTAATTTCCTTTGAATGCCTTCTCCCGTTGACCAGATTTGGAGCCACTGAATCTGGCGTTGACCGCCGTGTTTTCGTTATTGTTTTGACGCTTGGGATTTTCGTGCCGTGTCTTGGCATTGCCTTCCCTGGCTTCAGAGGTGCCTGGGTTGCTAGTGCTATTGCTTCTACGAGCTAGCCAACTATCTTCTCCCGCGCAAAAGTGGGTCATAAGTGCGGTAAGGGCTGCCATGGACTTCAGCTTCTCTTGGCCGAGATGTCAGGCTAGCCAGTCATCTCAGACGCTGTGTTTGAAGGCCGTGAGGTCTTCGGCGTTCGGGCAATCCACAATATGGTTCTTTTTTATTAAGAACCTGGTCCAGAGCTTCCGGGCTGATTTGCCGAGTTGTTGGGTTATGTGATTAAGGTCATCGGTGTCTGGGGGGCGAACATAGGTACCTTGGAAGTTGTCTCTAAAGGCGTCCTCCAAGTCTTCCCAGCTACCAATAGAGTTTTCTGGGAGGCTATCCAGCCAGTGCCGAGCTGGTACCTTATGTTTTAGAGGGATGTACTTGATGGCATGTAAGTCGTCACCACGGGCCATGTGAATGTGCAGAAGAAAGTCTTCAATCATTACTCGGGATCCGTTGTGCCATCGTATGATTCAATGTTCAAGGGTTTAAACCCTTCTAGGAACTGGTGCTCCATTACCTCATAAGTGAAGCATAGGGGGTGTGCGGCGCCTTTGTATCGGGCAACGTCACGATGCATTTCGGATGGAGTCCGTATGCGGTTTTCGGCCCGGGTGAAGTTGTGCTTGTCGCGCCAAGCCTGACGGTCGTCTTCTAGTGCACGCCCCCTTGATCCATAGATTGATCTGGTATGACCGCTCTATTATCCAGGTCCTATCGCAGGTCGTACGTGTATCCTGCAGCTAATGTCTCTATGCCTCTATGGTGAGGTGGTGCAGTCTGGTGTTCGGCTTGAGTTGCCGCTCTGTCCCGGCCACGGGGTGGTTGGTCAGGTCCGTCTGTGGCGTTACGCACCGTCGGTATAGGTTCCGGGACTTCTCGTCGAATTGGGATAGCAGCCTGCGCTTTGGGTAACTCTTAGTTTGGTGCTCGAGACCATATTCCACGGCCGCCAGGACATTAGTCCATCTATCATTGAGTAAATCCTGATCAGCTTGAAGTTGATGTCGCTTCTTTTTCAGGCTTCTTGCCGTGGCTATTAGCCGGTGCTTAAAGCACTCTTGTTCAAGGGGTTCCTCTGGTATGATGAAGTCTTCGTCACCGAGGCTCTCATCCTCTTCAGAGATCGGCATGTAGTTACTATCCTCCGAGCCTTCGTTCCCGACGGGATCATTGGGGTTAACTTGCCCATCCTCCCAATCATCATGTTCGTATGTTGGCTCGATAGGGGCTTCTTCGTCTTCGACATTATCCGGAGTATTATTGTCTTTCGTGCCAGTATTGTTCTCTTTTTTGGTACGCGATTTCGAGCGGTGTCGCTGATGTCGATGCTTTGGTGGTGCCTCAGAAGGCTTGTCCTTGACGGGACCCTTCCCACCATTGTCGTCATCCTCTTTGGGTGTGACCACCATGTACACATCATATGTGGAAGTGGTCGTCCAGCGTCCGGTGAGTGATGGGTTCTGGCTTTGCTCCTCTTTGGCATCATCGTCCATGCCGTCGGTATCTTCGGAGGCGTAGTCGAGCATGTCGGTTAAGTCCTCGACAGTGGCTATGAAGTGGGTGGTGGGTGGGACATAAAATTCCCTGCTCTCAGCCCCTGGTGTAGGTCGGGCATAGTTTGGCAGTGAATCTTCTACAATGGCGAGAGATCGCATTAAGTCCAGGGCCTCATTTAAGAGTGAGGTTTGGAAAGGGAAGCGAGAGTCTGTGGAGCAGGGTGGGACAGAAGTTCCCTAGCCTAGCTCATATAACACGGATCTCGAGAGTTCGGAGTTAGTGTCCGGAGGCGATTCCGGCTCCATGAGGACAGAGGAAGCATGGCATGACTCCAGGCCTGCCGGTGATGCGATCCCCTCTGGTTCTCCGGTATCAGGCTCTATAGCTGTAGAGAGTGCGGCGGGTTTTAAACTCCCATCTTTGGACCTGGTGGTGTGCTCCAGATCTAAGGCCAAAGTGGTGATTGGTGCTGCGAACCCTGGGAAAATCAAGTCTCCTCGGATGTCAGCGACATAGTTCAGATTTCCAAAACTAATTTGATAACTAGGGGCATAGCTGTCGATCTGCTCCAGATGGCCAATCGAGTTGGCGCACAGTGTGAAGCTGCTGAATACGAAAATTTGGCCGGGGAGAAAAGTCTTCCTCAGGGCGATATTATTGTAGATGAGCGATGGAGCCATCGAGCCATGTAGTTACGTCAAAGTGGAACTCTTAATGAAAGCACCAATGTCGGTGTTAAAACCGGCAGATCTTAGGCAGGGGGTCCCGAACTGTGCGTCTAAGTATCAAAGGAAACAGGAGGCAGGGGATACGATGTTTACCCAGGTTCAGGCCCTCTTAATGAAGGTAATGCCCTACTTCCTGCTTGATTGTCTTTGATGAGTATAGCGGTTACAAGAGTTGATCTACCTCGAGATCGTAATGGCGAAACCCTAGATGTCTAGGGTGTATGATTGTTCTTCTTCTACGGACTAAACCCTCTGGTTTATATAGGCACCGGAGGGATCTAGGGTTGTATAGAGTCGGTTTACAGAGAAAGGAAGATGTATGATCCGGACGCCAAGCTTGCCATCCACGCAAAGGATAGTCCCATCCGGACATGGGGGAAGGTCTCTGATTTCGTATCTTTACAGCCCATTAGTCCGGCCCATATCACATAGCCTGGATGTCCAAGGACTCCTTAGTCCAGGACTACCTCAACAGTTCTATCAAGTGCTTCACATGTGGTGGCCATGGACACAAATCTTTCCAATGCATAAACAAGCGAACCATGATCGCCAATGACGATGGCACGTACGACTCCATGAGTGAAGATGAGATGGAAGCTATCGAGCACGTCCCCATGCACCGTCAAGTGAATGATGAAGAACATGCTCAAGTCTATTATGACAACAATTCTAGTCCCGCTCTCGTGGTCTCCAAATCTTGGCACTTCAACACCAACAAGACGAGGATCAAAGGAGTCACATCTTCCACACCAAGGCCCGCATCAATGGGCGCTTCGTGAAAGTCATCATCGTCAAAGGAAGTTGCCACAACTTGGCAAGGGAAGAGCTATGTTGCAAGCTGCAATTGGTCAAGAAGAAGCATCCTTGCCCCTACAAGGTCCAATGGCTTAGCAACTCCGACACAATTCAAGTGGAGCACACCTTGCATGTTTCTTTCAAGATCAGAGCCTACGAGGACACCATCGAGTGTGACGTGGTTCCCATGTCCGTGTGCCATCTCCTTTTGGGAAGACCTTGGCAATTCAACCGCGGCGTCATCCACAACGGGAGAACAAACCACTATAGCTTCAAGATGAAGGGAACGGAGTACATGCTACGACCTATGTCTCCAAGCCAAGTTATCGCTGACAAGCAAGCATCCACCCATCATGGAGAGACTAGTGAGAGTGAACCACCACAAAGAGAGTGAGCGCCACAAGCCCAAATTGAGTGACTCTTCGCCAAGAGAGAGAAAACTTAATCCTCCTAGAAATAAAAAGAGAGATAAGATAAGTGTGTGATAACCCATCGAGTGTCATCCACTATGTCCTAGTGTGCAAAGATGATGTGGCAAAAACTAACACTCCTAATCCTCTTCCTCTAGTGTTTTCTAACTTGTTGTAGGAATTGGCGGATGTCTTTCCCGATGAGCTACCTCCCGGTCTTCCTCCTCTATGTGGCATTGAACATCGGATCGACCTCATCCCTGGAGCACCTCTTCCTAACAAGGCTCCATACCGCGTCAACCCCGACGAAACCAAAGAAATACATGGGCAAGTCCAACATCTCATAGACCATGGACATGTGTGTGAAAGTTTGAGTCATTTTTCCATTCCGGTTATTCTTGTGCCAAAATGTGATGGTAGTTTTCACATGTGTTCTAATTGTAGACCTATCAATGCTATCACCGTTCGCTATAGGCATCCCATGCCATGCCTTGATGATATGTTGGATGAGCTTAGCGGTGCCACTATTTTCTCAAAAATTGATCTTAAAAGTGGTTACTATCAAATCCGCATACAAGAGGGTGATGAATGGAAAATCGCTTTCAAAACAAAGTTTGGTTTGTATGAGTGGTTTGTCATGCCTATGGGTTTATTGGAAGCACCAGGTACTTCACTACAAAAAAGACACATATGTGACATTTTGGGCCGAACGAAAAAAAATTGTCATACTTATGACACTTCTATGACGATAGTTGTGACAAAACCCGGTATCATCATAGATGTGGTGGGCTCCTACTTCTATGACAAAAAATCATGACAGAAAATGGGCTTTTCGTCCTGGGCAGGCCGGGGACGTAGCTGCATGATATTCTTTGGGTCATCCATGACGGAAAAAATGGTGGTAGAAGCGAGGGAGAGGAAAATTTCAGGGAGTTCCGGGTTACGGTGGGTGGTCGGGGGCCGAGCGATGCGCGTTTCTCTCGAACACGTATGCGCATGTGTGCGAGGCATTGGGCTCTAACTAAACCCAAGCGAGGCATTAGGCTCTAACTGAACCCGAGCGATTGCACTAGCTACGTTACTGAATCCGAGTGATTCCTTCGCTACTGCTGTTAACTGAAGCCGATAGAACCCTGGTGCCTCCTTCCCTTGATGAACAGTGAGCGTTGTTGGGGGGGGGGGGGGGTTGGATGAACAGTTCCCGGTGGGGGTGGATGAACAGGACCCCGTGGTGTTGCCTCAGGATGAACATGACCCCGATTGATCAATCCGGTTGGGACTGGATGAACAGGACGACCCCGTGGAGGGCTGGTTGAACAGTTGCCGGTGGAGGGCTGGATGAACAGTAGCCCATGGAGGGGTGGTTGAACAGGACCTCATGGAGAGGGATGGTTGAACAGTAGCCAGTGGAGTAGCGTGCAGTGGAGGATGGATGAATAGGAACCCATGGATGAACAGTCACAGGTGGACGCTGGAGGAGGTCGACGGTGGATGAACAGTAAGCCGTGGAGGCTGGAGGAGGTCGGCGGTGGAGATGAACAGTATCCCGTGGAGTCCCGTTTTGCGGTACGCCACACCCCTCCTGATGAACCGGACCCTTGTTTCGACCGTAGCGCTCCAACACAAGTCGATTTCCTCTGTTTTGTTGTACGCCACACCCCTCATGATCAATAGGACCCCGCTTCGACCATAGGAGGTCCAAAGAAGTCCGTTTCCTCTGTTTTGCGGTACGCTAGACCCCTCCCGATGAAAAGGATCCCATTTCGACCATGGTCGGTCGAACACAAGGCCGTTTCCTCTGTTCTGTGGTACGCGAGGCCTTGTTTCCATCTGCTGTTCCATCCAAGACCTCCTGATAAACACGACGACGCATTCTGTTCCGACCCAGCCGGTTGGCTCCCCATGAACATGACGACGACGTTGTTTCTTCATTTTGACCCAGCCATGTACACGAGGCCTGGCCGTACGTATGCGCGAGTAGGCGTTCGAGACCCCGCCCATATGTACGTACGTGGCTGTATTTTGTTTCTTGCACCCTGGCCGCTGTACGTACTTGTACATGCTACATGCGCGCCTATACTGCGACACGTGCGTGCCTCTACATCGACCAGTATGTACGTACACGTTCGTGACCAGAATGACAACGCTACGTACGCTTCGACCAGGTGGGTCCCGACCGTCAGGCACTTCCTTGCGTGCGAAGATGTAGCTGGTGGGTCCCAGCAGTCAGGGGGCGAATCATTTTTTTGCCCGTAATATGGACGCACTTCCTTGCGTGCGAAGATGTAGGTGGAGGTCCCAGCAGTCAGGGGGGAAACGTTTTTTTCACGAAATATGGTGGCCCGTCCAGTGGGTCCCTGCTATCAGGTGGACGAATCATTATTTTCCGCGTAATAAGGAGGCACTTTCTTGTTGCGGCTGTGGACCCAGCTGTCAGCCTCTCCGTGTACAGTCCACATCCGATGGAAGTCGTTCCTTGACCATGTTGACCATGTTGCACCGAGAGCACCAGGGCGGTGGACGACGGCGAGGCCTAGGAAGGGGACGAAGCAGAGCCGGGGAAGACGCGGCAGTGGATGCCTATGCGGAGAGGAGTACGACGGTTCACTGGTTTGGCTTTGGTGTGAGGCTACCGTCGCCGCAGAATAACAGGGGGTGTGGGTGAGTGGAGGGATGGCCTGGCCAGCGGTGGGAGTAGTAGGGGCGATGAGGCCTCCACGGCAGCACAGCCGGCCACGGGAGGCAGGAGCAGGTGGCACTACTGGTGTTGCTTTGGGCGCCTGGAGCAAGAAGACGAGAGGTTGAAGAAGCACTACGGCCATTGGATGGACATCGTACGGTCACTGAAGCTAGAATCATTCATATTGACTAAGTTAACTTAGTAGGCCACAAGTCAGCATCCCACTATGCTGGGTCCCAGCTAGCCGGGGGAGTATTCATTTTTTTGTGCGTAATAAGGAGGCACTTCCTTGCGTGCGAAGATATAGCTGGTGGGTCCAACCTGTCAGCAGGGGGGACATTTTTTCGTGAAATACAGAGGCCCTTCCGGTGGGTCCTAGATGTCTGCTAGAGGAATCATTATTTTGCGCGTAATAAGAAGGCATTTCATTGTGTGCGGCCATGGACCCAGCTGTCAGCCTATCCACGTAAAGTCCACGTCCAATGGAAGTTGTTCCTTGACCATGTTGACCACGCCGTGCCGAGAGCACCAGGGCGGTGGACGACGGCGAGGCCTAGGAAGGGGACGACGCCAAGCTGGGAAAGACGCGACAGTGGATGCCCATGCGGAGAAGAGTACGAGGGTTCACTGGTTCGGCTGCGGTGTGAGGCTGCCGTCGCCGCAGGGCCTGGCTAGCGGTGGGAGTAGTAGGGGGCGGTGAGGCCTCAACGGCAGCACAGCCGGCCACTGGAGGCAGGAGCAGGCGGTCTTTCAGGCGTTGGTTTTGGCGGCTGGTGCAGGAAGAGCAACGATTGAAGAAGCAGCAGGACCGTTCGATTCAAATCCAACGGTTACTGCTGCTAGAATCGTTTGTTGACTAAGTTGACAAGCCCTGCGTACTTATCAACTTAGTAGGCCCACAGGTCAGCCTCCCAACCGGTGCACCCCAGATGTCAGTGGGAGGAATCATTTTTTGCGTAATAAGGAGGCAGTTGATTGTGTGCAGGCCAGGCCAGCGGAGGGACTAGGGTGGGTCGGTGAAGCCTATGCGGCATCACAACGGGCCACAAGAGGAGGGAGCAGGCAGTCCCGTCGGTGCTAGTTTAGGCGGCTAGAGCAGGAAGATCAGATATTGAAGAAGCATGTCGGCCAATGGATGGACATCCAACAGTCACTGCTGCTAGAATCGTGTGTTGACTGACAAAGCCTTGCGTAAACAAGTTAGCCTCAAAATCTGTGGCGTGTACAACTCATTTGCTATTATTTTTATAATTTTTAATCACTTCCTAATTCATATGGAATTTATTGCAGCCCATTTTCCATTTTTAGCATTGCTGCCCATTTTCTGGTCAGTACCAGGGTTAAAAATTTTAACTAAATATGTACTAAATTTTGAAAATTCGCAAATTTTTGTTGGGGAACAAAATATTCTTAATACAAAAATTAGTAGCCATACTAAAACAAATTAAAAAATAAATTAGTACTATGTCATGTTGAATCCAATGAAATACTCCCTCCGTCCCAAAATTCCTGTCTTAGATTTTTCTAAATACGGATGTATCAAGTCACGTTTTGGTATTAGATACATCTGTATCTAGACTAATCTAAGACAAGAATTTTGGGATGGAGGGAGTATAAAATATCAGTGAAGAACAAAAAAAGAAACTAATATCCCATTTGCTATAATTATTTTGGAATTTTCATCCCCTTTCATATTACTTTTAACAGACACTGACCATACTCTTTGGCCAAGCCGGAATGCATCCCTCCTCGTCTTGAAAGATTTGCATCCCAGTAAGTCGGAGAAAACAAATAGGACTATCTTGGGTATGCTTCAAAAAGAAATACCGGGCAACCTATTTTCCCAAAGAAAAAACTGTTGGGTTGGTCATGTTATTAGACAGGGCATAGAGACCGCATCTCCTAGTTTATAGCCTGTTCCTCCGAATTACTACTCAAAAAAAAGTTGTGCAATTCTGTCGTTAATTGACTATACGTTGAAAATGATGTGGGTCCCAAACATCATCAGGGTGGATTAGAGTAAAAATGAGGGGTGCATCTGAGTAGTAAAAGAGGCGCTTGCTTGTGTTCGGGAGTGGACATGGTGGGTCTGTACTGTCATAGTCACAACTACAGTCCTCTCCCGATTCACTATGTTGACAGGGACCGTTTCAAAAAAAACTATGTTGACAGGGCCGGATGGCGGCGCCGCGGTGAGCGCACCAAGGCGGAGGATAAAGTGCTGTCGCCGATGTGCTAGGCTGGGTTGGACATTCTTATTAAAAAATAAAAATGGATCATAACTATTTATGATATTGACTATGATTTGCATGGGTCTGCTGGTTGAAGAAGAAAATGTTGGGAGACAGAAGACTGGTCGCTATCTTTGCCTAATAATAATATCGACCGGATGTAATGACACTATCATAGGAAATAATATCCTCCTGTTAAATCGTGAATTTAAAGAACTGGTGCATGAGTATTTAACTTTATTTATTTATTTACTTATTTATGTTTAGGGGACCATGAGCATGTACCTGGGTCAGATTCATGTCAGAGCCTCCCTTCCAGTTAATTATGGGCTCCTCTATTGGGCCTTCATCCGTGGGCTGCATGTTATCAACAAGTGGAAAATGTGTTCCATATGAAAAATAGTATGAGCTACGTACTGTACAGGGCACTAAAGGTCGGACCGTGCAACGACTTCCAAAACATTGTGTTTGTCATTCTAACAACACATTTATTCAACCAATAGACAAAATATACTACTGATTGTACATTGAAAACAGCAACAGTAGCAACTAGGGCTGGGGGTGCAACAGAAGTAGTAAGCAGGCCAGAAGAGTAAAGACGCAACTCTCTCTTCCAAACCAAACATCAGCCACCATTACAAAAGGGCTATCAAAAAAGAACAAGTGTATGCATCAAACTAAATAAAGATCCTACTACACCAAGTGTACGCATCTAACTAACTGGCTCAGTTAGACATTACTATTTATTAAGCTGTGGAGATTGGCTGACAGCTTGAACCAGATGGGTGCCTGAAGGGGGAAACTCCAGCCAGCAGGTCGAAGTCTAATACTTGCGGCCCTCTCTCCTACCAATACTGGAAATAGGGAATTTGCCATCAGCCAGCTCTTTGCCATCTGCCAGCTGATCGCAAAGAACGTCTTTTCCATCTACTTATAAAAAACAGATGGCAAAGAACTGACAGACGACAAAGAACATGGTTGCCATCAGCCAATTCTTTGCCATCTGCTAGTGGATGGCAAATAATCTTTGCCATCTGCCAGCAGATGGCAAAGAGGTTGGCAAATCATGTGGCCATCAAGAGTGTAATGGCGTACCAGCCCCACCTCTTTGCCATCTGCCAGAAGACAGCAAAGATTCTTTGCCATCTGCTGGCAGATGGCAAAGAGATGGGATTATTTTTTCCAGGTAAAAAAACTGTGGGGTTATCCCCTCCCTCTCTCCCCACCCATCCAGGTAAAAAAACATACGATGTTCGCATCTCATCCACACACCGAATAGCCCCCGTCGATGGCGCTCTAGGCTCGCCCGCCGCCACCCTGTCGCCAGCCCCGTCGCTCCCCCGCCATGTCACCGGCCACATCACTCCCCTGCCCCATCGCCGTCACTCCCCTGCCCCGTCGCCGGCCCTCCCCCGCCCCGTCGCCGGCCCTCCCCTGCCACCCTGTCACCGGCCCCGTCGCTCCCCCGCCTTGTCGCCGGACGCATCGCTCCCCCGCCCCGTCGCCGGCCCTCCCCCGCCCCATTGCCGGCCCTCCCCCGCGCCGTCGCCGGCCCTTCCCCATCCACGTCCTCCCTGACTGCACCAGCTCTGCTCCATCTCCTTCCTATGAGGAGAAAAGGTAATTGTTCAGTCCCATCTCCTTCCTCTTGATATATTAATGGCATATCTGAGAAAAAGAAGTGGTTTTGTTGCTAACTGAACAGTACTGTGACAAACAAAGACAAAATGATAGTGGGACCGATTTTGGTAATAAGCTAACCAGAGAGTTGGTCAGGCAAACTCGATTTGACCGATTACACAAACTCGGTGGGACCGATTTTGGTAATAAGCTAACCTGAGAGTTTGCATTGTAATCTCGGTTGTACCGATTACTCAAACTCAGTGAGACCGATTTTGGTAATCGACATACACAGAGAGATTACAATCCCATCTTGGTGAGACCGAGATCCCTATCGGTGAGACCGATTTTCCTAGGGTTTGTGGCAGTGGCTAAGACATCTGAACTCGGTGGCGCCGGATAGAAAGAATCGGTAGGGCCGAGTTAGACTTTTGGTTTAGGACATATGTGGATGTGAGAAAGTAGTTGAGGGCTTTGGAGCATATCACTAAGCATTTTGAGCAAGCAAGCCATTAAGCAACACCTCATCCCCTCTTGATAGTATTGGCTTTTCCTATAGACTCAATGTGATCTTGGATCACTTAAAGTAGAAAATGTAGAGTCTTGATCTTGGAGCTTGAGCCAATCCTTTGTCCTTAGCATCTTGAAGGGGTTCCACATCCTTTAGTCCATGCCACTTCATTTGTTGAACTTGTCTGAAACATACTAGGTAAAAGTGTTAGTCCAACAAGAGATATGTTGACATTAATTACCAAAATCACCCAGGGAGCACTTGTGCTTTCAATCTCCCCCTTTTTGGTAATTGATGACAACATACACCAAAGCTTTAGATAAAGATATAGAGAATAGCAAGTAAAGCTTTGGAAAGACATGTAACATGCATAGGCTCCCCCTACATGTATGCAATCATGTGAATATGGAATATAGTAGCATGTGAATGCGTAAGCATGACAGAGTAGGAAATGTGTTACATGTATCTTGGCTATATGCATCAGAGCAAAAGATGTGAATATGGGAAATATACCTTCATGCTCATGAGTCCTTCTTGCAAACAATATGTACATCAGCAAGAATTCCTCATACACATGATTGTGATGCATATACTTACCTTGTGGTCTTGAGTTGGCTTGGGATGGAATGAACCTGTGAAAATAAGGTTAGATAACACAGATGCACTTACTAGCCAGAGCAAACAGAAAGAAACCACAAGAGTACCAAGACTGGGATGACATGTAGAGTGAGTACTAAGTACCACATTTGATATAGACATGTCCCCAAAGGTAAAGATGTGCAATGAATTTAAAGAATTTCTTTCCCTTAGATGTCTTGCTCCCCCTGAATCTAGCATGGGATACTGGGAGAAGATAGGGAACAGAAAATCAGAGCTCAAAGAAACAAATGAATAGAGCTAATGCAAATAAGCACATATGAACATGTCTTTCCCCTCAAGAAGACATGTGGCATCTTTCCTCTTGAACACCAAGCATCTGGGATCCTTGAAGATTACTCTCTCCTTGAGTATTCTCTCCCCCTAGAGATATGATTAAGCTTTGATGTTATCTCTCTCTCTCCCCCTTTGACATCTATTTCCAAGAAGGGCCTTCTGGAATTTATCGTGAATGGGTTTGGTCCTTGAGTCACAGCACAAAGCACTAAGGTAAATGTGATGCTTGTAGAGGACAAGATTCATTGAGTGGAGCTGGATCAAAAGTAATGCAGGAATAAATGGAAAAATGTTTTTCCTGTAGTGAAATCGGTGGCACCGAGTGGTATGCTTCGTTTGCACCGAAAGAATTCGGTTAGACCGAAAACAAGAAACCGATGTGACCGAGTTCATCATAGAGAAAACACTTGTCACCTCAGCTCACTAGACAAGTAAGATCTCACAAGGATTTGCAAGGAATTAACTGAAAGATTTGCAATGAATTTGATGCAGGGAATGCAGAACAAATAGAAAAGAAAAGAAATCTAGATGAGGTTTTTTTCGAAAGGGGAAACAAATATGCATGAGACAAATGCAAGATCACAAAAAGAACACAAGAAAACTTCATCTAGAGATGGTCGGCGACAAAGTCACCTATGTTAGAGTATATTGACTTAGGAGTCAAGTGAGATCACTTGATCATAGGTCATACTCATCGTTTAAGCTCAAAATGGTGTTACCATTTTTCGTTTAAGCATCTTGATGTATTCACATCTTGTTGAGTTGCTTTGACTCATGACTTGGAGTAAAGCTTCTCTAAGATGGAATAACATACCTTGGGTGGTGGTGTTGTTTGTGATCATGTAGTTGAACTTGTGTGGGTTGCTCAAGGTTGATGTAGATCATCAAGAGTTGGGAGCACCACTTGGAATTTGAGTTCATCTACCTACATGGGTTGGTTTTTTTGCAAGGAAGAGCACTTGTGTATCCAAAATGACAATCATGAAACTCAACATAGAATTTGTCAAAGGATATGTTTGAATGGTTTCGTGCTTCCTTGTCTTCAACCACCATTATGTAGAGACTTGGTGATGTAGAGATTGCTCAAGATGTGAGTGAGTTGCAATCTCATAGATTTAGATCCATCCAAGTACCTACAAGGGTTAGATAACATGCAAGATGCAGATATATCCAAGACATAAGATAGTCATCATAAGAGAAATATCAAGGATTAGTCATAAGCTCATGTCTTGCATGTATCCAATGGAGTTCCTACTCCAAGTTCGAAGCATCAATGATGTTCAATTCACCTCTTAACCTGCAAAACACTTTATCATCAAGTGGTTTAGTGAATATATCCGCTAATTGCTTTTCAGTACGAACATGCTTAAGATTAATGTCCCCTTTGGCAACATGATCTTGAATGAAATGATGACGAACTTCAATATGCTTAGTTCGAGAGTGTTGCACGGGATTGTGAGCAATCTTGATAGCACATTCATTGTCACAAAGTAATGGAACATGTTTCACATATATCCCGTAATCTTTAAGAGTTTGGGTCATCCAAAGTAATTGAGCACAACATGAACCAGCGGCAATGTATTCCGCTTCGGCGGTGGACAAGGATACCGAGTTTTGTTTCTTGGAAGACCAAGATACAAGAGGTCTACCAAGAAATTGACAAGTACCCGAAGTGGACTTTCTATCAACCTTGTCACCGGCATAGTCCGAGTCGGAGTAGCCAACAAGATCGAAAGAGGCCCTCTTAGGATACCAAATGCCAAAATTTGGTGTATGGATTAAGTATCTCACTATCCTTTTCACAGCCTTAAGATGACATTCTTTAGGAGAAGCTTGATATCGTGCACACATGCACACTCTTAGCATGATATCGGGACGTGAAGCATATAGATATAACAATGAACTGATCATAGAGCGATAAACCTTTTGATCAACCGGTTCACCATCTTTGGTCAAATCAAGATGTCCACTAGTAGGCATGGGTGTAGTCATACCTTTGCATTCTTGCATATTGAACTTCTTGAATAAGTCCTTGGTGTACTTTGTTTGAGAGACAAAGCTACCTTCCTTAGTTTGCTTGATTTGCAAACCAAGAAAGAATTTGAGTTCACTCATCATAGACATCTCAAACTTCTCCGACATTAGCTTTCCAACTTTTCACTAAAATGAGGGTTAGTAGAACCAAATATAATATCATCAACATAGATTTGGCATACAAATAGTTCTCCATTGACCCTTTTAGTAAAAAGAGTAGAATCTATTTTTCCAATTGCAAAGACTTTTTCAATAAGGAACTTGGTCAAGCATTTATACCACGCTCTAGGAGCTTGTTTAAGACCATAAAGAGCTTTGTGCAGTTTGTAAACATGATCAGGTTTCTTAGGATTAACAAAGCCGGGAGGTTGTTTAACATAAACTTCCTCCTCTATTTCACCATTTAGAAAAGCACTTTTAATGTCCATCTGGTACAAGGTGATATCATGGTGATTAGCATAGGCAAGTAAGATGCGAATGGACTCAAGTCTAGCAACAGGAGCATAAGTCTCACCATAGTCCATACCTTCGACTTGTGTGTAGCCTTGGGCGACGAGACGTGCTTTGTTGCGAACTACTTGTCCATCTTCATCTTGCTTGTTGCGAAACACCCATTTGGTACCGATGATGTTGTCATTGTTGTCGGGCTTCTCAACCAATGTCCAAACATGATTTCTCTCAAAGTTGTGTAGCTCTTCATGCATAGCGTTTATCCAATCCGGATCTTCCAATGCTTCTTCAACCTTCATAGGTTCAATGCTAGAGATGAATGAATAGTGTTCACAAAAGTTGCTAAACGAGTTTTAGAGCGAGTGATTCTCCCGGTTTGGATATCTTTGTAGATTTGCTCAATGGGATGGTCTTTAGCAATTCGTGCTCAAACTCGTGAAAGATTTTGCTTGGGTCTTTGTTGAACATCTTCTTCATCTTGTTCTTCTTCTTGGCCTTCTTCATTGTTGGTGTTGTCGTCCTCTTTTCGTGGTGGAGAAGGAGGTTGTTGGCATTCGTCTTGGTGCACTTCCTCGTTTTCTTCATCTTGGTGTGTCCCACTTGTGGATGCTTCCGTATCAGCTCTTGGTTCACCTTGTCGTGAGGTAGAAGCTTCCACTTGGATAGACGAGGTAATCTCCTTCACCTCCATTGGACGAAACTTGCCAATAGACAAGTCTTGAATTGCTTCCGAGGGGTCTTTGTCTCCTACATCAATTGGCAATTGCTCTACTTGCGAGCCATTAGATTCATCAAACTTCACATCTACCGTTTCTTCAACCTTTCGGGTGAAATTGTTGTAGACACGGTATGTGTGAGAGTTTGAGCCATAACCAAGTAGGAAACCTTCATGAGACTTAGGAGCAAATTTAGAACGACGATGCTTATCAATAATGTAGCACTTTGAGCCGAATACTCGAAAGTATCCAGCTTAGGGTTTTTTACCGGTGAGGAGCTCGTATGCCGTCTTGCCGAGTAGCTTGTGAAGATACAAGCGATTTGTTGCATGACAAGCTGTCTCAACCACTTCCGCCCAAAAATGCTTCGGCGTCTTGTACTCATCAAGCATCGTTCTCGCCATTTCGATGAGCGTCCGGTTCTTCCTCTCAACAACTCCATTTTGTTGAGGTGTGTACATAGCCGAGAACTCGTGTGAAATACCTTCTTCGTCAAGAAAGGTATCCACATTTGCGTTCTTGAACTCCGTTCCGTTGTCGCTGCGAACCTTCTTGATCTTCACTTCAAATTGATTTTGGGCCTTCCTAGCGAAGTTTGTGAAGATCTTTTGAACCTGCAATTTATCATCGAGAAAGAACACCCACGTAAATCTTGAAAAATCATCAACTATAACTAGACCAAAAGAATTTCCACCGAGACTTTTGTAAGCGTTGGGACCAAAAATATCAATGTGAAGTAGCTCGAGTGGCCTCCTTATGGTCATGATGTTCTTCACGGGATGCCTCCCTCCAACCTGTTTACCTGCTTGACGAGCGCTGCAAAGTCTATCCTTATCAAATATGACATCGTTAACGCCAAGGATATGATTTCCTTTAATAAGCTTGTCAAGGTTCCTCATGCCAACATGACCTAATCGTCTATGCCATAACCAACCTTTAGAAGATTTAGCAATAAAGCAAGTTCTAGGTTGAGCCTTTTTAGTGAAATCAACAATGTATAGATCACCTCTACGTACACCAGTAAAGACCATTTTACGATTATCTCTACGAAACACTTGGCAATCTACTTCCGTAAATAGGACATTGAAGCCAAAATCAGCAAGTCTAGAAACTGAAAGTAAATTGTATCCAAGAGATTCAACGAGCATGACATTTTGTATGGAGCTATCATGTGATATGGCCACCTTACCGAGGCCAACCACCTTACCCTTTGAGTTATCACCAAAATTGACATACTATCGAGGACCATCGTTTTCAGCAAGCTCACGAAACATATCTTTATCTCCGGTCATGTGATCGGTACATCCACTGTCAAGCACCCATTCCTTCCTCCTGCCATATATCCCCGAAGATTTGCCATAAGACCAAAGTGTCTCATTGCATCATCAAGATCAAAGTCACTATCATCATCCTCATCATAGTATACATGTTCAACATCATCATGTGGTGGATCAAATCCTAGAGAGGGTGATTCGTTAGAGTGAGTTTGACAATGATCTTGTTTATGAATTTTTATAGCTTCGGAAATGATATCACTAATAATTCCAACATCTCCTTTGGCACGCATAAGGTTTGTAAGCTCAAATAGACAATCACCAAACATAGGATCAATGGAATTCTTCTTACTCAAGGCAATAGACTTATGGAGAATTTCATCTAGATTTTTCAAGGAATAATTTGGAAAACGTTCTTCAAGAAATTTCCATATGGTATAGGCACACTTAAGAGTAGGCAAACATCCAATCAAGTTCCTAGGCAACCCTCTAGTGATAGGTTCAATAGTTCTAAGATAGTGAATCATGTCAATTGACTCATCAAGGGTAGGATGCATAGGATCAACATGAGGTGCACAAGGGCTAGCAATGTACTTGTTCAAATGATATTGACTGAAAATCACAAGCATCTCATTTTTCCACTCATGAAAGTACTCTTCATCAAGTATAGGCACTCTATGTCTAAGACTCCCAATTGTAGACTCATCCATCTTCCTCCAATGGTGTTTAAATCAAAGCAATGGAGACCAAAGATCTGATATCAATTGAAAGGATCGAGAAGAGGTGTCTATAGGGGGGGTGATTAGACACTAAGTACTAAAAGTTGCAGTTTTTAACTTCTTTAAGTTTAAGTGGAGTTTAGGCACAAGTTTAACACTCACAATACATAACAAGCAAGCATGCAAAGAGTATATGAGCAGCGGAAAGTAAAGCATGCAACTTGCGAGAATGTAAAGGGATGGGATTGTAGGATTCAAACGCAATTGGAGACACGGATGTTTTTGTCGTGGTTCCGATAGGTGGTGCTATCGTACATCCACGTTGATGGAGACTTCAACCCACGAAGGGTAACGGTTGTGCGAGTCCACGAAGGGCTCCACCCACGAAGGGTCCACGAAGAAGCAACCTTGTCTATCCCACCATGGTTGTCACCCACGAAGGACTTGCCTCACTAGCGGTAGATCTTCACGAAGTAGGCGATCTCCTTGCCCTTACAAACTCATTGGTTCAACTCCACAGTCTTGTCGGAGGGTCCCAAGTGACACCTAGCCAATCTAGGAGACATCACTCTCCAAGAAGTAGCAAATGGTGTGTTGATGATGAACTCCTTGCTCTTGTGCTTCAGATGATAGTCTCCCCAACACTCAACTCTCTCACACAGGATTTGGATTTGGTGGAAAGAAGATTTGAGTGGAAAGCAATTTGGGGAAGGCTAGAGATCAAGATTCATATGGTAGGAATGGAATATCTTGGCCTCAACACAAGTGTAGGTGGTTCTCTCTTAGAAAATGTATGCTGGAAGTGTAGGTTCGTTTTGATGGCTCTCTCCATGAATGAAGAGTGGGTGGAGGGGTATATATAGCCTCCACACAAAATCTAACCGTTACACACAACTTGCCAAACTCGATGGGACCGAATTGAGAAACTCGGTTGGACCGATTCAACAAATCTAGTGACCATTAGGATTTTCGGTGGGACCGACATGCAACTCGGTACGACCGATATGGTTAGGGTTAGGGCATAACGTAATCTCGGTGAGACCGATTACACAAACTTGGTGGGACCGATTTTGGTAATAAGCTAACCAGAGAGTTGGTCAGGCAAACTCGGTTTGACCGATTACACAAACTCGGTGGGACCGATTTTGGTAATAAGCTAACCAGAGAGTTTGCCTTGTAATCTCGGTTGTACCGATTACTCAAACTCGGTGAGACCGATTTTGGTAATGGACATACACAGAGAGATTACAATCCCATTTCGGTGAGACCGAGATCCCTATCGGTGAGACCGATTTGCCTAGGGTTTGTGGCAGTGGCTAAGACATCTGAACTCGGTGGCGTCGGATAGAAAGAATCGGTAGGGCCGAGTTAAACTTTTGGTTTAGGACATATGTGGATGTGAGAATGTAGTTGAGGGCTTTGGAGCATATCACTAAGCATTTTGAGCAAGCAAGCCATTAAGCAACACCTCATCCCCTCTTGATAGTATTGGCTTTTCCTATAGACTCAATGTGATCTTGGATCACTTAAAGTAGAAAATGTAGAGTCTTGATCTTGGAGCTTGAGCCAATCCTTTGTCCTTAGCATCTTGAAGGGGTTCTACATCCTTTAGTCCATGCCACTTCATTTGTTGAACTTGTCTGAAACATACTAGCTAAAAGTGTTAGTCCAACAAGAGATAGGTTGACATTAATTACCAAAATCACCCAGGGAGCACTTTTGCTTTCAGACACCTATAGGGATGGCTCAATAGATTGATCAGAAAGAATAAGTTTGAGGTGGTTTGCTACCAACAACAATTTCTTCTCATGTTCTCGGTTAGATAAGAACATTGGAGTGATTCTTTGTCGCACGTTAAGGGATTGTTATATGATTCAATTATGTTAGCATTGTTGAGAAATTGTATTAGTGAAAGTATGAACCAAGGGCCTTATTTTCAAGCATTGCAATACCGTTTGTGCTCACTTTTGTTACTTGCTACGTTGCTGTTTTTTATTGTTCCTATTACAAAAACCTATGTCTACTATCCATATTACACTTGTATCACCAGCTCTTCGTTGAACCAGTGCACCTATACAATTTACCATTGTATTTGGTATGTTGGGGACACAAGATACTCTTTGTTATTTAGTTGCAGGGTTGTTGGAGAGAGACCATCTTCATCATACGCCTCCCACGGATTGATAAACCTTAGATCACCTAGTTGAGGGAAAATTGCTACTATCCTCCAAAACTCTGAGCTTGAAGGCCCAACACGAGTCTACAAGAATAATTTGTGTAGTAGACATCAAGGCCGTAGTTCAAATGGGCCCCCAATGGGTACTAAAGCACAATGCATGTTAACGGGCCAGATCATATATGGGCCGTAATTTGGCCCAAAATATGTCAGGCGGTTAATGGGTCGGATCCTATATGGGCTATCATTTGGCCCAAAACATGGCAGACTGTTAACGGACCGGATCTGCCGTGGGATGTCATTTGGCCCAAAACATGGCAGACATCTACTGGGTCAAATATTTATGTGGCCCATAATTTGGCCCAAATCATGGCAGGCTGTTAATGGAAGACCTATTAGTGTATTCCAAAATCTTGTGGGCCTTTGTCTGGGCCGACCTTTTTACCTTAAATGGGCTACTAATGGGTTGTGTCGCGTGTCGACATATCATAGGCGTGTTCCATCCATTGTATGAATGACATCTGTCCCAACGCGGAGTTGGCATGTGGATCCTTCGGTCAATGAGAATTTTACACGTGGAAATTCGCCATTGGTTGTGGCTGTTAACGGGTTATCGCATCCAAATACGGACCCAATAGCTTAACGGCGACCAGTTATGGTGGATGCCACGTGCCGGTTACCCTCGACGAAAACAGTTCCATGACACGGCATCTATCGTCATGAAAGTGACACTTCCGTGAGGATAGTTTCAGTATTTTCATGGAACACTTCTACTACAGCACATATATGAGTATCTTAATTCTGTCATAAAATCGTCATGGATGTACATGCATGACAGAAAACATGACCTACAGTGAGAAACATGTATCATCACAGAAGTGTTTTTCGTAGTGCTCCTGTATACAGGAGGAATACCTTGTGTGCTACCAAACGTCACTTCGTAACTGGGTGATCATAAAGATGATCTACAAGTATCGCTGAAGGTGTATGTTGGGTTGGCATGGATCGAGACTGGGATTTGTCACTCCGTGTGATGGAGAGATATCTCTGAGCCCTCTCGGTAATACAACATTGTAAAGAGCTTGCAAGAAATGTGGTTAATGAGTTAGTCACGAGATCTTGTATTAAGGAACAAGTAAAGAGACTTGTCAGTAATGAGATTGAACAAGGTATGGAGATACCGACGAGCGAATCTCGGGGAAGTAACATATCACTGGACAAAGGAAATTGCATACGGGATTAACCGAATCCTTGACATCGTGGTTCAACTGATAAAAGATCTTCGTGGAATATGTAGGAACTAGTATGAGCATCCAGGTTGTCACGCCCAAGATGCGACCCTATCCTAAAGGAACTCGAAGGTCCCACCAAGGATAGAAGCGCATCTTGAAGATGCTTTTGCAAGGTGGATATCATTATATCAAGCCATTACGTAATAGTTGGGGATACATGATAACCCACAGGTATAGGGGATCGCAACAGTTTTCGAGGGTAGAGTATTCAACCCAAATTTGTTGATTCGCCCTCCACCCTCGTGGCCAGGTGGCAGCTCCCCCCGTGGTAATTTTTGCACAGTAAATCCTCAAATATTCCCGAAAAAATCATATTAAATTGGCATGGCATTTTGAGGACTTTTATTTTCGGGATATTTTTATATTGCACGGATAAGTCACGAGACAGGCAGAAAAATACTATTTTACTTTATTTCTACTAAGTAACAGAAAATATAAAGAGCGTACAGAAGGTTGTGCTTCTAGTTTCATCCATCTCGTGATCATCAAAATGAACCCACTAACAAGGTTGATCAAGTCTTGTTAACAAACTCATTCCGAATAATCACAGAACCGGAGAAATTTCGAATAACACTAAGTTACCTCAACGGGGATATGAAAATCCCCAACAATAAGAATATCATACTTTTTCTTGATAGTAGGGAGAGGAAATTCAAAACCTCCAAATATAATCGATGGAATTTTTCCAATAGAGTTGATACTATAAACTTGAGGTTGTTTTTTCAGAAAGTGTACCATGTGCTCATTGCCATTAACGTGAAAAGTGACATTGCCTTTGGTGCAATCAATAACAGCCCCTGCAGTATTAAGGAAAGGTCTTCCAAGAATAATAGACATACTATCATCCTCGGGAATATCAAGAATAACAAAGTTTGTTAAAATAGTAACGTTTGCAACTACAACAGGCACATCCTCACAAATACCGACAGGTATAGCAGTTGATTTATCAGCCATTTGCAAAGATATTTCAGTAGGTGTTAACTTATTCAAATCAAGTCTACGAGAGAGGCATAACACTGACACCGGCTCCAAGATCACATAAAGCAGTTTTAACATAATTTCTCTTAATGGAGCATGGTATAGTAGGTACTCCGGGATCTCCAAGTTTCTTTGGTATTCCACCCTAAAAAGTATAATTAGCAAGCATGGTGGAAATTTCAGCTTCAGGTATTTTTCTTTTATTAGTAATGATATCCTTCATATACTTAGCATAAGGATTTGTTTTGAGCACATCAGTTAATCGCATACGCAAAAAGATGGGTCTAATCATTTTAGCAAAGCGCTCAAAATCCTCATCATCCTTTTTCTTGGATGGTTTCGGAGGAAAAGGCATGGGTTTTTGAACCCATGATTCCCTTTCTTTACCATGTTTCCTAGCAACGAAGTCTCTTTTATCATAACGTTGATTCTTTGATTGTGGGTTATCAAGATCAACAGCAGGTTCAACTTCTACATCATTATCATTACTAGGTTACTAGGTTGAGCATCAACATGAACATTATCATTAACATTATCACTAGGTTCATGTTCATCACCTGATTGTGTTTCAACATCAGATGTAGAGATGTCATTCGGGTTCTCAGGTGGTTCAGCAATAGGTTCACTAGAAGTTTGCAAAGTCCTATCATTTTTCTTTTTCTTCTTTTTAGAAGAACTAGGTACATTAATATTATCTCTTTGAGAATCTTGCTCGATTCTCTTAGGGTGGCATTCAGGATACAAAGGTTCCTGAGTCATTCTACCAGTTCTAGTAGCCACTCTAACAGCATAATCAATTTCTTACTATTCATTTCATCAAGCGCTTCTTTCTGAGCTTTAAGTACTTGTTCTACTTGAGTGGTGACCATAGAAGCATGTTTGCTAACAAGTTTAAGTTCACCTCTAATATCATCCATATAATCACCCAAGCGTTTAATCATAAAGGTATTCTGTTTCAATTGTCTACCAAAATAAGCATTAAAGTCATCTTGCTTAAACATAAAGTCATCAAACTCATCCAAGCACTGACTAGCAATTTTAGTAGGAGGGACTTCAGCTTTATCATATCTATAGACAGAATTTACCTTTACTACCTGTGTCGGGATATCGGGAGGTTCTTCAGTAAATAAGTAATTGAGATCATATACTTCTTCAACAGGCGGTAAATTAAGATCATGTACTTCTTCAATAGGAGGTAAATTCTTAACATCTTCAGCTTTAATACCTTTTTCTTTCATAGATTTCTTGGCCTCTTGCATATCTTCGGGACTGAGAAATAGAACACCTCTCTTCTTCGGAGTTGGTTTAGGAATAGGCTCAGTAATTGGCTCGGGAACTGGCTCAGGAGGTGGCTCGGGAGGTGCCCAATTATTTTCATTTGCCAACATATTATTCAATAGAATTTCAGCGTCATCCGGTGTTCTTTCCCTGAAAAGAGAACCAGCACAACTATCCAGGAAATCTCTGGAAGCATCAGTTAGTCCATTATAAAAGATATCGAATATTTCAGGTTTTTTAAAAGGATGATCAGGCAAAGCATTAAGTAACTTGAGAAGCCTCTCCAAGCTTGTGGGAGACTCTCTTTTTCAATTTTCACAAAATTGTATATTTCCCTCAAGGCAACTTGTTTCTTATGAGCAGGGAAATATTTAGCAGAGAAGTAATAAATCATATCCTGGGGACTTTGCACACAACCAGGATCAAGAGAATTGTACCATATCTTAGCATCACCCTTTAATGAGAACGAAAATATCTTGAGTAAATAAATGTAGCGCGATCTCTCATTATTAGTAAACAGGGCAGCTATGTCATTTAACTTAGTAAGATGTGCCACAATAGTTTCAGATTCATAGCCATAAAAAGGATCAGATTCAACCAAAGTAATTATATCTGGATCAACAGAAAAATCATAATAATCCTGATTAGGAACACAGATAGGTGAAGTAGCAAAAGCAGGGTCGGGTTTCATTCTATCTCTAAAAGATTCTTTACTCCATTTAACTAGCAACCTCTTAAGTTCACGTCTATCCTGGTGTAACGCCCCGGATACAACTTTCCATATTCATAACTCCAACTCTTGCCTTTTCCGGAGATGCTATATGATATTTCCTTCGTGGTTGGGTTTTATCTGTTGTTTTGCATTTTGTTCTTGTTATGCATCTCATCTCATGTCATCATCTGCATTTCATCCGCATGTTTTTCAAAACTTGCATCCGTTCGTGTTCCGCCGGTTCTCTCCGTTGTCCGTTCTGAGCCCGACCACACTCGCACGCGCCCGCGGCACCTCCCAGATAATATTTTATAAGTGGCATAAAAATGTTCTCGGAATGGGTTGCAACTTGTCGTGCGGTCTTATTATAGTGTAGACAGACCGCCTGCCAAGTTTCGTCGCATTCGGAGCTCGTTTGATAGCCCAACCATTAAACTCATAGAGGTACCGTTGCCGGTACCTTCGTCGGACGTTTTCGGTATTTGGAAACTACCGCCGGGCCTCTCTTTCTCTCCTCTTCTCTCAGCCCAACCCCTCTTCTCAGCCCACCTGTAGCCCACCTAAACCCCCCTTTGTTCCTGATCGTCGGATCGCGATCGGAGGCTCCGAAACGCTCCAAAAACCCCCCTAAACCCAAACCCTAGCCATCCCTGCGTATATATGGACACCCCCCATCCAAATCTGGCACCCCTAACCCCTCTCCTCCTCGTTTCCGCAGCCTCCTCCCACCTCGGGGGCCGCGCCGCCGCCTTCCCCCTCCAAACCCGGCACCAGCCACCTCCACCGCAACACTTGGCGCACCCCGATTGGCCCAGCCAAGCCATCCGGCGCCCCTGGCCACTCCCAAGCCTCCACGTCGCCTTCCCTGGCCTCCTCGCGCCGCCCAGGGCCCGGCCGGCCCATCTGAGGCCCGTCCCGGGCTGGATCCGGGCCGAGCGCCGACCGCGCTCGAGCGCCCGACCCCGCGCCTCGCTCCTGCCGGTCAACCCGATGGGATCGGGAGCTTCTCGCTGGAGCCCCCCTCGCCGCTTCGCGCCGCCGCCATCTCGCCGTGCTCCGCCGCACCCTCAGGTCGCCGGCCACCTCGCCGTCCTCCTCCTGTTCCTCCCCATCTTCCCCGCTCTCTAATCCCCACCGACCCTTTCTCTCCCGCAGGAGCCCTGCCATGGCCGCCGCCACCCGAGATCTAGAGCCGCCTCTGCCCTGGAAGCTCGTCACCGCCGCCGTTCGTCGCCGGATCTGGGACCCCTGCCCTCGGATCCGTCCGTTCCGAGCCTCGTCGGCCTTCCCTGCAGCCGCTGCCGCTCGAGTCAGGCTGTGGCCATCGCCGCCCGCAGCTCTGCTTTGAGCAGAGGATGAGCAGCTCGCCCGCTCTCCCCGTTGACCGCGCGCCTGGGCTGCCTCCCCTCCAGCGGCCTCCAAGGCCCAGCCCCAAGCCAGCCGGCCTGTTGGCACAATGTGAGCAGCCGCCAAACCTCCCCTGTGCACTGTTGGGCTGGCCAGTTTCGGCCCAATGCGTGGTTTTTTTCCTCTGTTGCGATTTTAGATTTATTCCAGCGTCTGTTGTTTTTCAGAAAAGCCTAGGTTCATGCATTTAATAAATCACAGATTGTGCATCTCATATAAAAACATTATATATGTAAATTGCTTAGAATTTTGTGTAGATTAATAATATGCCATTTTCATCCATGTTTAAAATGTTTAAATTGATGTTTGCATTAATTTGCTTAAATGCCATGCTAAAATGCTTTAGTTCATAGCTAAATAACCGTAGCTCGGTTTTAAATAAACTTTATATGTAAATGGGGTGGAAAAATGCCTAGATTAACTTGGTGCACTCATCTTGCATGTTTAACAACATTAAAATATGGTTTAGGGCAGAACAGTACCAAATTCATTTTATGCACATGGGGATTTTCCGGAATTGTTGTTTGTTGTTTCCGGCCTCACTTAAACTTGCCTAGATAGGTAGATTAATTATGTTTCACCTCTTGCCATGTTTAACAACATTTAATATTGTTGTGTACCTAAACGAGATTAAACTAAATATGTCAATGTGGTGTTTCGTCAATATGCAACTCGCTGCATATTGAGCTCCACTTAACTGGTAGTATTGTTTGTTGCACTTTGCCATGCCATGCCTCGTTAAACCGGACATGCATCATACTTGTTTGTGCATCATGCCATGTTTATGCTTGTGCATTTACCATGTTGTTTGTTTCTTTCCGGTGTTGCTTCTTAGTTCCGGTAATGTTGCGATTGTGAGGATTCGTTCGACTACTCCCGTTCGTCTTCTTCATGGACTCGTTCTTCTTCCTTGCGGGATTTCAGGCAAGATGACCGCTACCCTGGATCTCACTACTATCATTGCTATGCTAGTTGCTTCGTTCTATCGCTATGTTGTGCTACCTATCACCTGTTTATCAAGCCTCCCTAATTGTCATGTCAGCCTCTAACCTTTGACACCTTTCCTATGCAAATCGTTGTTTGGCTATGTTACCGCTTTGCTCAGCCCCTCTTATAGCGTTGTTAGTTGCAGGTGAAGTTGAAGATTTCTCCATGGTGGACAGGATTTTGGTTGGGATATCACAATATCTCTTATATTATTAATGCATCTATATACTTGGTAAAGGGTGGAAGGCTCGGCCTTATGCCTGGTGTTTTGTTCCACTCTTGCCGCCCTAGTTTCCGTCATACCGGTGTTATGTTCCCGGATTTTGCGTTCCTTACGCGGTCGGGTGATTTATGGGACCCCCTTGACAGTTCGCTTTGAATAAAACTCCTCCAGCAAGGCCCAACCTTGGTTTTAACATTTTCCTCACCACCACCTATATTTCCCTTGGGAGTAATTAACCCAAGGGTCATCTTTATTACAGCCCCCCCCCCCCGGGCCAGTGCTTGTCTAAGTGTTGGTCCGAACCAGAGCCACTTGCAGCGCCACCTCGGGGAAACTCGAGGTCTGGTTTTAGTTGTACGTAGTGTTTATTTGGTGTTACCCTGAGAACGAGATATGTGCAGCTCCTATCGGGATTGTCGGCGCATCGGGCGGTCTTGCTGGTCTTGTTTTACCATTGTCAAAATGTCTTGTAAACTGGGATTCCGAGTTTGATCGGGACTTCCTGGGAGAAGGTATATCCTTCGTTGATCGCAAGAGCTTATCATGGGCTAAGTTGGGATACCCCTGCAGGGTATAATCTTTCGAAAGCCGTGTCTGCGGTTATAGGCAGATGGGAATTAGTTAATGTCCGGTTGTAGCTAACTTGACACCAGATCCGAATTAAGACTCATCAACCGCGTGTGTAGCCGTGATGGTCTCTTCTCGGCGGAGTCCGGGAAGTGAACACGGTTTTGGGTTATGTTTGACGTAAGTAGGAGTTCAGGATCACCTCTTGATCATTACTAGTTGACGGTCGTTCCTCTTGCTCTCGTCTCGCTCTTATTTGCGTATGTTAGCCACCATATATGCTTAGTCGCTGCCGCAGCCTCACCACTTTACCCCTTCCTTTCCCTTTAAGCTTTGCTAGTCTTGATACCCATGGTAATGGGATTGCTGAGTCCTCATGGCTCACAGATTACTACAACAACAGTTGCAGGTACAGGTTATGCGATGATCATGATGCGAGAGCGATGCTTGCTTGCGTTGAGTTCTTCTTCTGCTTCTTCGATCAGGGGATAGGTTCTAGGTCGGCAGCCTCGGCTAGCAGGGTGGATGTCGTTTGAGTTTCTGTTTCTGTTTCATCCGTAGTCGGATGATGCTCTCATGTATTGTGATGTTGTATTCGTGTGGCATTGTATGCCTTATGTATGTATCCCCATCTATTATGTAATGTTGATGTAATGATATCCACCTTGCAAAAGCGTTTCAATATGCGGGTCTATCCTTGGTGGGACCTTCGAGTTCCTTTTGGATAGGGTCGCATATTGGGCGTGACAAGTTGGTATCAGAGCCTCGACCGACCATAGGAGCCCCCTTGATTGTTGGCCGTTGTTGAGTCTAGAAAAAAACTATTTTGAGTCTTAGGATTATATATATATCGGAGAGTAGGATTCTTTTTACTCCTCAGCCCCCTTCGTCGCTCTGGTGAGGACTCTCGACGTAGATGTTTTGACTTTCCTCTCCTCAAATTTCACTAAAAATTTTTAGGATCACGCGGGTATCTTGGAATCGTTCCGATGGTTTTGTGACGAGAACATTGTTCTTGGTGCCTCCTGTCTATTATGTGGCATTGACCCGGGGAGTTGCGCTCCGAGGTGTTGTCGTCACAATTTTATCATTGCAGTTCTGGAATACCTGAGTTTTGCCGACATCGAAAATCTCTTTTATGCAGTTGTTGGTGAGATAACCTCGACGTCACCCAGTACTGGGGAGTTCGGGAGTATTGCCATAACTCGTATAACGGATGCTTTTCGAAGGTTGAGGTACACGATTTCCGAAGGTTTCTTGGTTATGTGTTGACGGATGGATACAGCTTGGATGTAGGTATTGTTAGTTTGGGTGAGATATATTGCTTCCCCTGTATCCCCAACACCAGATTGCATAACCAGAAAGTTTCGGGAGTTTTATAGGTGGGAATTCAAGTAGCTCTTATAATATCTTTCCGACAGATGCATGATATGGGATTGGGTAAATCTCTATCATATGTTTGTTTCCGGCTTATTCTGCAAGCCAATCCTTGGTTTTGTTTTATTTGTGGTATTCGAGTTGCTTCGATGTCAAGTGTTGATTCCATACCTTTCAAGCCGTGTTCTCATATTGCTATGTGAATACTAATCCTTCTTGATCATCGAGGTCGTCATGTTAATTCTTTTCCAACCGGCGTGCTTCTCTTCAAGTGGATCCAATCATTTCAATATTTGCGAGATCAATTATAAGTTTTCTCAATGGTGTTTGTTTCATCCGTCCCCAAGTTGCCTTTGTTTTCCTGCCCTCCCACCCTTTTTCTTCAAGGACTCAGATTTCTTAACCAAGTATCCTTTTATTCATGTGAAGTCTCTTCACTCTTTTCAATCAATGTTCTTATCCGGTGATTTCCCATGAAGATGCTCAACAGTTTCAAGTTCATCAATCTTCATTCTTGTATTCTTTTCCGGTGGATTTAATTCAAGCTTTCAGTGTGGATCATATCCCTTTTCCTCATTTCAAATGCTATCCCATGCCGGTGCATCTCATAATCGTTCACTTCTCGCTATTCATTTGTTCTGGAGTGCTGAAGATATCTCGGAAGATTGGTGTTTCCATTCTTAATCCGTTCAATCTATTTGGAGATCATTATCTCATTCAAGTCATTTAATTCAACCGGTGCCATCCCCCTTTTCAATAAATTGTTCAACGGTGTATCTTTTTAGTGGGCCCTAACCCACAAGTCTTTTACCAAGATCTTACCTGACTCTTCTAATTATTCCGGAGCTATTCCCAAATACTTTTCCAAGTTTGACGTAAGAATGAATTTCCATAAGTCACATGTTTTCCAAGATCGATTTCAAATTATTTTTCCTTGTTGGCTCAACCTCTTTGTTTTTCATTCTCCCGGAGTATCTCCAAAATTCAGGGTGGTTCTCGTCATCATTCTCAATGTGTGAAGACCGAAGAAGTGTTTCCTCTAAATCTTGTCCTTCCTCTCGAAGACTCATGGCTCTCTTAAATTCTTTTCACCCATCCGGAGCAATTCAAGAGTCTTTTCAGATTGATTCTCCGGAGCACATCATCTCAGAATCATTCATTCCAGCCTTCAGCTCTCGTTATCCAAATCTTACCGGTGCATCGCTCAAGTGGTCTCTAATCAGCTCGTGATCTCTTTGTTCTCTTGTATCAAATTCCCTCAAGTATCTTCATTTGTTCTCTAATTCTTACCGGTGATTCACCCCTTTACTTCGTTCATTCTCAATTCTTACGATGGTTCGTTCAGGATTTCTCTTCCCCCGTTATCATATCAAATATTCATTGTTTCTATCCCACCGGTGGTTCCATCAATACCTTCTCAAGTTTACTCTATATCCCTCTTAATCCTTTCTACGAGAATAAGTAGTATGCCAAATCCATTGCTTGTCATCAATTTAATCTGATAATGGATAAGCATACAATAAATCTTATTCTTATTTCCTCGAGGTGATTCAATCCTTTTCTTCCAGAGATTGTTCATGATGAAGTAATTCTCGGTTCTAGTTATTTCATCTTTTCCTTTTCCAGAGTTCCAAGTTTTCTCGGTTATATCATCGCGAAGCTCCATCTAAATCATTGCAAGGCTTCACCTTGTGTTTTCAACTTCTCTTTCTTTCTATCATCCTTTTATTACCGAAGTTCTCCATGGTGGTTTGTCAAGGATTCTATTCATTCTTCAATTGTTCTTCAAGATTTCTCTCAAAGTTATGATCCGCCAAGCTATACTCTAAAATAAACATGGTGCTCAACACATGTTTTGTTTTGAGGAGCTCAAGTATTCATCTTGCATTCCAAAGTGAAATTCTTTCTACCTTATATTTTGAGGTGGTGTTATGTCACTCTTGACAATTTCCTTCATGGTTCATGATTCATATTGTTATCAAGAATGAGGTATTTTAAATCCATCAATCTCTTTGTTGGAGTTATCTTGTGTCAGATTTCACCTAAAGCCTTCCCTAAGGAATATTGCTAATTATGGTGCTATCAATGATCCGAGTTTTTCTCCTATCCTCTCGGCGAAAGCAGTTTTCATCTCTTCTTTGATCTCAAACAAGCAATTGTTTCCGTTAGTGGCCGGTTGTCACCTCATAATTTTGAGATGTTTTCCATAAGCCCACTACAAGCTTATTCTTTTCGTTGTTGGTTTTCCAACAACTCTGTTATAACCTTCTTGGAAGGATGCTTTCCAAGCTCATTTGTGGTAGAAGTTGGCATTTTCTCCTACATTCTGTTATTCCAATGATCTATCTTCTATTCTTTCTTTCGGAGGCATTGTGATGTTGCTCTTTTCACTCGTCATCTCGAATTATTAGGATCGTGTTCTTTTCATGTTTATCCATTTAACCGGAGTGTTGTGTCATCTCTTCAAGTTCTTTTCATCTTATCAAGTTTTCCTTCTTCTTTCAGTCGGAGTGCTGCCCTAATTATATCAATCTTATTCCTTCTCTATCTAGTTTTAACCGGAGTGGTTTCAATATCTATCTTATCACTAAACCTCTTGGTTCTCATTGTATCCCTTGTTCCTCTTTTCTAACGAAGTGTTTTCAACTTTGTTCATCTTCGTTGTTTTCTTTCTTTCATTTTGCTCAACCTCTCTAGGTTCATGGTTTCACTCGTTGGTCGAAGAAGCAACTTTGTTTTACCTCTTATCTTCCTCTTTCTTTTCCCTCCGGTGCCATCTTAGATCTCGGGACAAGATCCTCTCGTAGTGGTGGAGTGTTGTAACGCCCCGGATACAACTTTCCATATTCATAACTCCAACTCTTGCCTTTTCCGGAGATGCTATATGATAATTCCTTCGTGGTTGGGTTTTATCTGTTGTTTTGCATTTTGTTCTTGTTATGCATCTCATCTCATGTCATCATCTGCATTTCATCCGCATGTTTTTCAAAACTTGCATCCGTTCGTGTTCCGGCGGTTCTCTCCGTTGTCCGTTCTGAGCCCGACCACACTCGCACGCGCCCGCGGCACCTCCCAGATAATATTTTATAAGTGGCATAAAAATGTTCTCGGAATGGGTTGCAACTTGTCGTGCGGTCTTATTATAGTGTAGACAGACCGCCTGCCAAGTTTCGTCGCATTCGGAGCTCGTTTGATAGCCCAACCGTTAAACTCATAGAGGTACCGTTGCCGGTACCTTCGTCAGACATTTTCAGTATTCGGAAACTACCGTCGGGCCTCTCTTTCTCTCCTCTTCTCTCAGCCCAACCCCTCTTCTCAGCCCACCTGCAGCCCACCTAAACCCCCCTCTGTTCCTGATCGTCGGATCGCGATCGGAGGCTCCGAAACGCTCCTAAAACCCCCCTAAACCCAAACCCTAGTCATCCCTGCCTATATATGGACACCCCCCTTCCAAATCTGGCACCCCTAACCCCTCTCCTCCATGTTTTCGCAGCCTCCTCCCACCTCGGGGGCCGCGCCGCTGCCTTCCCCCTCCAAATCCAGCACCAACCACCTCCACCGCAACACTTGGCGCACCCCGATTGGCCCAGCCAAGCCATCCGGCGCCCCTGGCCACTCCCAAGCCTCCACGTCGCCTTCCTTGGCCTCCTCGCGCCGCCCAGGGCCCGGTCGGCCCATCCGAGGCCCGTCCCGGGCTGGATCCGGGCCGAGCGCCGCCCGCGCTCGAGCGCCCGACCCCGCGCCTCGCTCCTGCCGGTCAACCCGATGGGATCGGGAGCTTCTCGCCGGAGCCCCCCTCGCCGCTTCGTGCCGCCGCCATCTTGCCGTGCTCCGCCGCACCCTCAGGTCGCCGGCCACCTTGCCATCCTCCTCCCATTCCTCCCCATCTTCCCCGCTCTCTAATCCCCACCGACCCTTTCTCTCCCGCAGGAGCCCTGCCATGGCCGCCACCACCCGAGATCTAGAGCCACCTCTGCCCTGGAAGCTCGTCACCGCCGTCGTTCGTCGCCGGATCTGGGACCCCTTCCCTCGGATCCGTCCGTTCCGAGCCTCGTCGGCCTTCCCTGCAGCCGCTGCCGCTCGAGTCCGGTCGTGGCCATCGCCGCCCGCAGCTCTACTTCAAGCAGAGGACGAGCAGCTCGCCCGCTCTCCCTGTTGACCGCGCGCCTGGGCTGCCTCCCCTCCAGCGGCTTCCAAGGCCCAGCCCCAAGCCAGCCGGCCTGTTGGCCCAATGTGAGCAGCCGCCAAACCTCCCCTGTGCACTGTTGGGCTGGCCAGTTTCGGCCCAATGCGTGGTTTTTTTCCTCTGTTGTGATTTTAGATTTATTCCAGCGTCTGTTGTTTTTCAGAAAAGCCCCTAGGTTCATGCATTTAATAAATCACAGACTGTGCATCTCATATAAAAACTTTATATATGTAAATTGCTTAGAATTTTGTGTAGATTAATAATATGCCATTTTCATCCATGTTTAAAATGTTTAAATTGATGTTTGCATTAATTTGCTTAAATGACATGCTAAAATGCTTTAATTCATAACTAAATAACCGTAGCTCGGTTTTAAATAAACTTTATATGTAAATGGGGTGGAAAAATGCCTAGATTAACTTGGTGCACTCATCTTGCATTTTTAACAACATTAAAATATGGTTTAGGGCAGAACAGTACCAAGTTCATTTTATGCACATGGGGATTTTCCAGAATTGTTGTTTGTTGTTTCCGGCCTCACTTAAACTTGCCTAGATAGGTAGATTAATTATGTTTCACCTCTTGCATGTTTAACAACATTTAATATTGTTGTGTACCTAAATAAGATTAAACTAAATATGTCAATGTGGTGTTTCGTCAATATGCAACTCGCTGCATATTGAGCTCCACTTAACTGGTAGTATTGTTTGTTGCACTTTGCCATGCCATGCCTCGTTAAACCGGACATGCATCATACTTGTTTGTGCATGATTCCATGTTTATGCTTGTGCATTTACCATGTTGTTTGTTTCTTTCCGGTGTTGCTTCTTAGTTTCGGTAATGTTGCGATTGTGAGGATTCGTTCGACTACTCCCGTTCGTCTTCTTCATGGACTCGTTCTTCTTCCTTGCGGGATTTCAGGCAAGATGACCGCTACCCTGGATCTCACTACTATCATTGCTATGCTAGTTGCTTCGTTCTATCACTATGATGTGCTACCTATCACATGTTAATCAAGCCTCCCTAATTGCCATGTCAGCCTCTAACCTTTGACACCTTTCCTATGCAAACCGTTGTTTGGCTATGTTACCGCTTTGCTCAGCCCCTCTTATAGCGTTGTTAGTTGCAGGTGAAGTTGAAGATTTCTCCATGGTGGACAGGATTTTGGTTGGGATATCACAATATCTCTTATATTATTAATGCATCTATATACTTGGTAAAGGGTGGAAGGCTCGGCCTTATGCCTGGTGTTTTGTTCCACTCTTGCCGCCCTAGTTTCCGTCATACCGGTGTTATGTTCCCGGATTTTGCGTTCCTTACACGGTCGGGTGATTTATGGGACCCCCTTGACAGTTCGCTTTGAATAAAACTCCTCCAGCAAGGCCCAGCCTTGGTTTTACCATTTGCCTCACCACCACCTATATTTCCCTTGGGAGTAATTAACCCAAGGGTCATCTTTATTACAGCCCCCCCCCCCCGGGCCAGTGCTTGTCTAAGTGTTGGTCCGAACCAGAGCCACTTGCAGCGCCACCTCGGGGAAACTCGAGGTCTGGTTTTAGTTGTACGTAGTGTTTATCAGGTGTTGCCCTGAGAACGAGATATGTGCAGCTCCTATCGGGATTGTCAGTGCATCGGGCGGTCTTGCTGGTCTTGTTTTACCATTGTCGAAATGTCTTGTAAACCGGGACTCCGAGTTTGATCGGGTCTTCCTGGGAGAAGGTATATCCTTCGTTGATCGCGAGAGATTATCATGGGCTAAGTTGGGACACCCCTGCAGGGTATAATCTTTCGAAAGCCGTGCCTGCGGTTATAGGCAGATGGGAATTTGTTAATGTCCGATTGTAGATAACTTGACGCCAGATCCGAATTAAAACGCATCAACCGCGTGTGTAGCCATGATGGTCTCTTCTCGGCGGAGTCCGAGAAGTGAACACGGTTTTGGGTTATGTTTGACGTAAGTAGGAGTTCAGGATCACCTCTTGATCATTACTAGTTGACGGCCGTTCCGCTTGCTCTCTCCTCGCTCTTATTTGCATATGTTAGCCACCATATATGCTTAGTCGCTGCCGCAGCCTCACCACTTTACCCCTTCCTTTCCCTTTAAGCTTTGCTAGTCTTGATACCCATGGTAATGGGATTGCTGAGTCCTCGTGGCTCACAGATTACTACAACAACAGTTGTAGGTACAGGTTATGCGATGATCATGATGCGAGAGCGATGCTTGCTTGCATTGAGTTCTTCTTCTGCTTCTTCGATCAGGGGATAGGTTCCAGGTCGGCAGCCTGGGCTAGCAGGGTGGATGTCGTTTGAGTTTATGTTTGTGTTTCATCCGTAGTCGGATGATGCTCTCATGTATTGTGATGTTGTATTCGTGTGGCATTGTATGCCTTATGTATGTATCCCCATCTATTATGTAATGTTGATGTAATGATATCCACCTTGCAAAAGCGTTTCAATATGCGGGTCTATCCTTGGTGGGACCTTCGAGTTCCTTTTGGATAGGGTCGCATATTGGGCGTGACACCTGGCAAGCAAGAATAGCTGCAGAAGATTCAGCATCAAAAAGATAACCTTCAGGAATAGCAGGCATATTTTCATCATCACTAACATCATCGTGTTCAGGTGCAATAATTTCTCTTTCTCTAGACCTAGCAATTTGCTCATCAAGAAATTCACCAAGGGGCACAGTAGTATCAAGCATAGAAGTAGTTTCATCATAAGTATTATGCATAGCAGAAGTGGCATCATCAATAACATGCGACATATCAGAATTCACAACAGTAGTAGGTTTAGGTGTCGCAAACTTACTCATAACAGAAGGAGAATCTAGTGCAAGGCTAGATGGCAGTCCCTTACCTCCCCTCGTAGTTGAGGGCAAAATAGTAGTTCGATCATCTTTCAAGTTCTTCATAGTGTCTAGCAGATATAAATCCCAAGTGACTCAAAGAATAGAGCTATGCTCCCCGGCAACGGCGCCAGAAAAAGGTCTTGTTGAGTTGTCTAGCAGATATAACCCACAAGTATAGGGGATCGCAACAGTTTTCGAGGGTAGAGTATTCAACCCAAATTTGTTGATTCGACACAAGGGGAGCCAAAGAATATTCTCAAGTATTAGCAGTTGAGTTGTCAATTCAACCACACCTGGAAACTTAATATCTGCAGCAAAGTGTTTAGTAGCAAAGTAATATGATAGTGGTGGTAACGGTAACAAAAGTAAAGACAACAAAAGTAATGTTTTTGGTATTTTGTAATGATTGTAACAGTAGCAACGAAAAAGTAAATAAGCGAGAACCAGTATATGGAAAACTCGTAGGCACTGGAGCGATGGATAATTATGTCGGATGTGGTTCGTCATGTAACAGTCATAACATAGGGTGACACAGAACTAGCTCCAGTTCATCAATGTAATGTAGGCATGTATTCCGTTTATAGTCATACGTGCTTATGGAAAAGAACTTGCATGACATCTTTTGTCCTACCCTCCCGTGGCAGCGGGGTCCTATTGGAAACTAAGGGATATTAAGGCCTCCTTTTAATAGAGAACCGGAACAAAGCATTAGCACATAGTGAATACATGAACTCCTCAAACTATGGACATCATCGGGAGTGGTCCCGATTATTGTCACTTCGGGGTTGCCGGATCATAACACATAGTAGGTGACTATAGACTTGCAAGATAGGATCAAGAACACACATATATTCATGAAAACATAATAGGTTCAGATATGAAATCATGGCACTCGGTCCCTAGTGACAAGCATTAAGCATAGCAAAGTCATAGCAACATCAATCTCAGAACATAATGGATACTAGGGATCAAACCCTAACAAAACTAACTCGATTAAATGATAAATCTCATCCAACCCATCACCGTCCAGCAAGCCTACGATGCAATTACTCACGCACGACGGTGAGCATCATGAAATTGGTGATGGAGGATGGTTGATGATGATGACGGCGATGAATCCCCCTCTCCGGAGCCCCGAACGGACTCCAGATCAGCCCTCCCGAAAGAGATTAGGGCTTGGTGGCGGCTCCGTATCATAAAACGTGATGATTTCTTCTCTCTGATTTTTTTCTCCCCGAAAGCCAATATATGGAGTTGGAGTTGGCGCCGGAGGGCCACCAGGGGGCCCATGAAGTAGGGAGGCGCGCCCAGGGGGGGCGCCCCCCACCCTCGTGGACAGGGTGTGGGCCCCCTGGCCTTCATCTTTGGCGACGATTTTTCTTTATTTTTTCTAAGGTCTTCCGTGGAGTTTCAGGTCATTCCGAGAACTTTTATTTTCTGCACAAAAAACAACACCATGGCAATTCTGCTGAAAACAGCGTCAGTCCGGGTTAGTTCCATTCAAATCATACAAGTTCGAGTCCAAAACAAGGGCAAAAGTGTTTGGAAAAGTAGATACGACGGATACGTATCAATACATACAAGGCATACCAATGCCGCAAGGGTACAACAATACATCATACATAAGATCAACATCCGACTACGGATGAAACACAAACAGAAGATCAAACGACATTCACCCTGCTAGCCCAGGCTGCCGACCTGGAACCTATCCCCTGATCGAAGAAGAAGCAGAAGAAGAACTCCAAAACAAGTAAACATCGCTCTCGCGTCATGATCATCGCATAACCTGTACCTGCAACTGTTGTTGTAGTAATCTGTGAGCCACGAGGACTCAGCAATCCCATAACCATGGGTATCAAGACTAGCAAAGCTTAATGGGTAAGGAAGGGGTAAAGTGGTGAGGTTGCAGCAGCGACTAAGCAAGTATGGTGGCTAACATACGCAAATAAGAGCGAGAAGAGAAGCAAACGGAACGGTCGTGAAGCTAGCAATGATCAAGAGGTGATCCTGAACTCCTACTTACGTCAAACATAACCCAAAACCGTGTTCACTTCCTGGACTCCACCGAAAAGAGACCATCATGGCTACACACGCGGTTGATGCGTTTTAATTAAGTCAAGTGTCAAGTTCTCTACAACCGGATATTAACAAATTCCCATCTGCCACATAACCGCGGGCACGGCTCTCGAAAGTTTATACCCTACAGGGGTGTCCCGACTTAGCCCATCACAAGCTCTCACGGTCAACGAAGGATATTCCTTCTCCCAGGAAGACCCGGTCAGTCTCGGAATCCCGGTTTACAACACATTTCGACAATGGTAAAGCAAGACCAGCAAAGCCGCCCGATGTGCCGACAAATCCCGATAGGAGCTGGACATATCTCATTCTCAGGGCACACCAGATGAGCAAGACGTTGGGTTGGCATAGACCCTAGTTGCCCAGGGGGCGCCGAACATCGCTCGGTTTGGACCAGCACTCGGAGGAGAACTGGCCCGGGGGGGTAAATAAAGATGACCCTCGGGCTCCGAAAACCCAAGGGAAAAAAGGGCTAGGTGAGGCAAATGGTACAACCAAGGTTGGGCCTTGCTGGAGGAGTTTTATTCAAAGCAAACTGTCAAGGGGGTACCATAAATCACCCAACCGCGTAAGGAATGCAAAATCAAGGAACATAACACCGGTATAATGGAAACTAGGTGTAACACCCCCAGTGTCATGCTACAGTAACCCTCTATGATTAAGCCTAATCATTTGGCTAAAGAATGCTTAATCACCTTTGTTCGATATCTCTTTTCAACTCCCATCTGAATTCAAATTCAAATCATAAGTGAAATTTGAAGTTGCACAAAAGTTGCTAGAGAAATGTTCATCATTTAGGAAATATTCCAATACCATTTGATGTAAATAAAAACAACATCACTCCTATGCTAGAATGGACACTAACATTTATAACAATGCCATTCTAGCAATTTAAAATGCAAATTCATTTATGAAAATTCCAAATGAATCTAAATCTCTCCCAAAAATAATTGTGGCAGTGCCTAAAAATGCACTGGACTTTTATGATCCAGTTCCACTTTTTCCCTAAATCATTAGGGTCCCCAGATAAATCATTATTCTTCTCTGCTAATTAAAGAAAAAGAAAAGGAAAAGCATAAGAGAGAGAGAGGACCCCCCTGTCCCTCTGGACCTCAACCAACTGGCAACTAAGCCACCAGCCGGCCCAGCCCACCCCCCCCCCCCCCGGGTCGTCCTCCTCACTGCTCCTCCGACCGGGGCGCGTCCCCGCCGGACCAGGCGCACCGCCCGTACTGCCACGTCACCGACGAGAGGATAAGGTCGAGCCCCCCCCCCCCCCTCGACGCCTCGGCCTCCTCCCCACCTAACTCCAATCCCCTCTCTCGCCTCCCAGATCCACGCGCTCCTCCCCCTCTCTGTCTCGCTCGCCCGCCTCACCCAAGCGCCATCGCCGCCGTCCCACCTCGCATCACCGCGGCTACCGCCTCCCTCGTGCTCCTCCGACGTAACCAGCCGCTCCTCCGCACTCCTCTATGTCGACTACGGCCACGAACGCGAGCCGACGAGCCCCATCGCCCGGATCTGCGCCTTCTTCCTCCTCAGGTCGCCGGCGATCTCCTTCGACTCCGGCCACCCCCTGCGCTTCTAGCCCTCAACGAGCCACCTTGTGCTCCTCGATGAGCACCGCCCGCTTCCCCTCTGTTCTCCCTTCGTTCGCTGCCCGCGTTTTGCCCCGCCGCCATAGTCGTAGCTCACTGCCGCCCTGCTGCGTCACCGTCGTGGCCACCGCTGCCATAGCCCCCATCTAAGCCCTCCGTCGTGCTCCTGGTGTTCCCAGGAGCCCGGTGAGCCCTTCCTCTCGCCCTCTCGTGCCCCCAGCCCCGATCCCGACGACGACCGAAGTCTGGTGTCCGCCTCGCCGCTCACCGTCGATGTTCCCGACCACTGCAGCCTCTCCCACCACCCCAGATCGCCTCCTCGTCGTCTTCTCGTTCGAACGGGCCCGGTCGCGCTAGAAACGGCGCCCTGTGCGTGAAACCCGACCACCTCCCGAGCGCGCCGCCGTCGTTCTTGGTCGCCGGAGCTCTCTCCGGCGCCGACGCCGACGTGGCTCCATGGGTCCCGCCCCTAGGTCGCTGACCAGTGGGCCCGGGTGGCCCAGTTGACTGAGTTGACCCAGTCAACTGCTGACTAGGCTGCCCAGTGAGGCTGACATGTGGGCCCCACTTGTTTAAAACGTTTTATAAATAAATAAATCTGTTAATTAGTTTTAATTGTTAATTAGTCGCTGACACCAGGGGCCCACACCTCTAATTAGCCTGTTAGATTAGTTTAATCCATTGTTAAGCTAATAGAGTCTGACATGTGGGTCCCAGTGGCCCCACTAGTCAGGTTTGACCTGGTTAGCCGCTCTTTTGACTGCTGACATCATCAACATGTCATGCTGACATCATGTTTTCATTTCTGTTAATATTAATAAATCCAGAATATTGTTTAAACTTTGAAAATTCATAGAAAATAAACCGTAACTCGGATGAAAATGTTTTCTATATGAAAGTTCCTCAGAAAAATCAAACGAATCCGAATATGCGGTCCGTTCATCTGTCACATGCCCCTAGCATGCTGAACATGGAACTTTCCCCCTCCGGTCATCTGTCTGACACAGGTCCGGAACCGGGAACACCTTCCCGGTTGAATTCCCCCTTCACCTATAACGTCTAGGACCGCGTTAGAACACGTCTAGCTATGCCTGTTGTCCTGTTATACACTTGCTTGCTATGTATTTACTGTTCCCCCCTTCTCTTTGGTAGACCCCGTGGCGACTGCCGATGCCGCTGTGATCGACTACGTCACCGACGATCCCTCCTTCTTGTCTGAGCAACCAGGCAAGCCCCCCCCTTTGATCATCCCGATATCGCCCATTCCTTTCTCTCATGCTTGCATTAGATTTTGCTACTGTTATTGTATGCTCCTATTCTGATGCATAGCCTGCTTTTGTATCTGTTATTGTACCTTACCTGCTTATCCTAAACTTCTTAGTATAGGTTGGTTAGTGATCCATCAGTGACCCCCACCTTGTCCTTGTTGCCCCTGCTTCATCATTGAAGACCCGATCAACGGGATTGAAGACCAGGCCCCGGCACCGCACATCACTTTTCCCTTAGTTGCTCGACACTGCTGGGTTACTATCGAGTGCCGAGGGTAAGACCTCTACAACACTTCTGATGTTAACCCTGTAGTGTAGCTATTCGGTCGTGGTCATCGAGGGTGATTCCACCTTAACCACTTCCGATATGACTCTGTCGTGCAACCCCTCAAGTGTGAACCTCGGGGGTGATTCCTCTTACGTTCACCTTGATGATTACATTGAGTGGAATTCACCGGGGGTGATTCCTCGGGTTTTCCCCTTGATGTTTAAACACACAGCTACTATGGTTACTATGACTTTACACTAAACCATGTTACTAAAGACGGGTCGACCCTGAGGGGCGCCCGCGCGAGCATAGTTGCGAGTGATGAGGAGTCGGGTTGACCTGGAAGGTGCCCGTGAGATAATTACGAGGCGTGGCCGGGCATTCTTAGCCCTTGCCGCAAGTCCTCGAGACGGGGTAACGGGGTCACATCTTTCATGAGTCTCTGCTTGTTACCGCGCGTTCCCAATCCACTACGATTTGGATATTTGATTCGAGGGGCCTCTGGCCTGATAGCACTAACCATCACGTGGGCATAGTATGGGCGTTCTGCGTCGTATGCATCAGCCGAAGCTTAATAGACGTCAGCGATTGAGCGGCGCACGCCGGGTTGGACTAGTTACGCCTTCTCTTGTATAAGGGAGGCTAGGTCTGCTCACCGGCCGCGTACGCAATGTGCAGGAGTTTCCGGGGAGATGGCCCATGACCCCTGGGGGCATAGGTTTAGTCCGGCGTGCTGACCTCTCTGTTAAGTCTAGGTCGGGTTGCGGCGTATTGTTTGGCCGAGGCCGGGCATGACCCAGGAAAGTGTGTCCGAACGGAGTTAATCAAGCGTGGTGGGTAAGTTGGTGCACCCCTGCAGGGAAGAACTAATCTATGCATAGCCTGGTAACGGACACTTGGAGTTGTATCCCGATCGATACAACTAGAACTGGGTACTTGTGATGAGAATTGGATGGTTATGAGAATTGAATTGTGATGATAATTGGATAGTATGGCTCTGGGATTGCTTTCTCGCAAGGAGTCGAGAAAGGATCTCTGGCCGAGGTTGATAACACTACTACTACTTTACTTTATGCTACTCTACTCCCTCCTGTTTGCTGCAAGATGGTGGTTTCCAGAAGATGCTAGTCTTCGATAGGACTAGGCCTTCTCTCTACTCTGGCATTTCTGCAGCCCAGTCCACATATACAGCCTTTCTTTGATAATGTTGCATATGTAGTGTAGATCCTTGCTTGTGAGTACTTTGGATGAGTACTCACGGTTGCTTTGCTAGCCCTTTCCCCTTCTTTCTTCTTTCTGGTTGATGCAACCAGATGGTGGAGTCCAGGAGCCAGATGCCACCTTTGATGATTGCTACTACACTGAGGGCGTCTACTATCACGTGATGAAGACCGCCGATGACCAGGAGTAGTTAGGAGGCTCTCAGGCAGGAGGCCTTGCCTTTTCGATCAATGTTGCTTTTGTGCTAGCCTTCTTAAGGCAAACTTGTCTAACTTATGTCTGTACTCAGATATTGTTGCTTTCGCTGACTCTTGTGTTTTCGAGCTTATGTATTCGAGCCCTCGAGGCCCCTGGCTTGTAATATAAAGCTTGTATTATTTTCATTTGTGTCTAGAGTTGTGTTGTGATATCTTCTCGTGAGTCCCTGATCTTGATCGTACACATTTGCGTTCATGATTAGTGTACGATTGAATCGAGGGCGTCACAAGTTGGTATCAGAGCCAACTGCCTGTAGGTAGCCCCCTTTCCAACTCCTTGGCCGAAGTCGAGTCTAGTCACTACAAAAAACTTTTACTAACATTGGTTGTGTGTCTTACGGGCCCAGGTCGCCATTGGGTGGTATTAGGATCTTTTACTCCTCGTCTATACTCTGGGACTCTGATCTCTCTTCTATTCGGGTTAAATGATTTTATTAACTCTAACATTAGGTTCTCGTAACCATTTCCTCCCGGAGAGCCCTTCATTCCAGATGATCGCTTGGTGCAGTAGAAGATTCCGAAGATACTCTCCGATGTTTCTCCCGAGACCCTTATGCCCTTCGCCATTGCAATTCCCTATCACCGATAAATCCCCATGGATAGCTATATATACTTGCCGTCCTCACCTTCATTTCCAGTTGCTCTTGTTACTACAAGATACCCTGAAATACTTTGCGATTTTTCGAGAATCCTTTGCGCTTGCTGCCTTGCACCTCCTTTTCCGCCTGAATACCCCTACCAACAATTCCTCACACTTATTGGGGATTCGTTCATCCCTCGTTGATCATATGTCTCACAAAATTCTTTGAATACAATTCAATCTCCCGAAGATCCTCTGCAGCCTAGTGCTCTCGAAAGTCTTGTCTGCCTGCATTATGGTTAAATCCATATGTTTGACAATATTCATTGACATCCTTTGTCGTTGTCATCCTGAGCCTATTGATTCAATATGTTGCGTTGCTCGCAATCATCAGTCGAACCCTGAAATTTAACCTTCCTGCTCATACGTCATTCTAGACATGAGTTGGATCTCGGCCAATCATGTTGTAATCGATTGCCCACCTAGTTCCCCTCAACTTGAACGTCGAATTATTCAGCTGTTTCTACAATCCGATGCCTCTTTGCATTCTTTCCTTCTTCTGATTGAGTACTAATACTCGCATCAGATCCATTGAGGGCCGCCATATCCTTGGTTGGATTATTATCCGACAATGTCCTTCTTATTCATTAAACTTTTGAGTTTTGCCCTGACATATAATGCGTTTGGTAAATTCTATCATCTGCTTTTGTCAACCATACTCTGCTTTTGAGCTGGTATATTTTAATCCTGAAATTAGTGGTATATGTTCCTAAGATACCCCTATGGGTTGAACTTATGCCTTCCATAATCCGTGTGAACCCGAGAGTTCTCAGGAGTCTTACTCTTCTGGTACTTCGCCAGATAAATCCTCTGCACTACAATTTCTTCGAAAAACGAGGAGTGAATGAAAGGTTATGCATTGAAGAAGTGGGAGTCGACCTTGAAATTTGTGTTCATGCCCATGGACCCGATGTAGAACTTATCATGGAAGCTTCTCTTAAAATTAATTGACCCCATGCTATAAGATCATCTTATATCTGGGATTTGATCCTTTGCAACCGTGGTTCCGACCATGGTTCTTCTTCTTTGATCCCATTTCACGGACAAGCTAAAGCACTTGTCTTCTTCAAACCAATATGCCTGCCCAACCTCTATTCTGATTTAGCCTCGAGTGTTACCCCTTGGTATCTCGGGAATATCACAGGAACTACATAACTCTTATGAGTTCTTCATCGAACTACTATTGATCACCAATTCCAATATCCCCGGGTTCTAAGTGGTTGGTCACTCGAGAACACCGATAAGAGAATCGATCCCGCACTCCGATTCAACATGTCTAAGTAATTTTTGTTTCTTACAAGTTCAATAATCCTTCAAGTCATTCCTAGCCTGATCGTCTATATCATTATCGTGATAAATTTTAACTGTGCTACCTGGTCCTTCTTTCCAGAGCACAATTTTCGACGATGAGCTAAGCTTACATCAATCTTCCTCATCAGATCTTTTTGCCTTGAACAACAAGATTGATTTTGAGTTTGTGTTGTACCCGTGGTTCCAATAACCTTTCACTTCATCATTCCTTTGACTTGATGTCATCGCCGATCGATTACATCTTCTTGAAATCTCTCGACAAATGTGTCGTGATCATCACCAACATTCTGAGCTGTTCCAGGATATCAATCTAATTCATGATGAGAAATGCCATACTTGCCCCCTCGATGAATTGTTCCTGAGCCCGCCGGACACAAAATCATCTTTTTCTTGCTGGAATTGTATGATTGATTTTATAAGTTGTTCCGATGGATCCTTTGTGTACCCGAAGTCTGACCTTTCCCTGATGACCATGCCAACACTATCCCGAAGCATGTGTGTGGTACTCTGATCATCAACAAGAACATTGGGAGCGCAATGCTAATTCTTCTTGATCTATTATCCAAACACCGTTGTATGGGTAATATCATGATTATCCCCTCGCCCTCTTTATCTAAATGCTTTTTAACTTGCTGTCATATCATGTATATCCTGCTCCGCTTCCCCTTGGGAAGGATATACTCCCAATTCTTGTGTGTAAACACATTTTCCTTTCCAATGTTCTGATTAATCTAATAACCACATTTTCCTTTCCATTGGTTTGTTTAACCTTCTTGTGATCTAGTATATGATATAAGCAGAAATAATTCCCTGCTTATAAAACGCCCCGATGTACAACCTTGTCAGTGAGACCCTGTTACTATTGTTGATGACATTCCAGTAACCACCGATGGACGTGAACCTTGCCGATTGGTCCGCCTCATTCAACGAGCATGAATATGGTTCTCTTCGTCCCTCGCCCTTGGTACCAACGTGGTTACCAACATAACTGACACTATCCTCCGACAAAGCTTGCTATCATAACCGTGTAACATGTCACCGCTCTTTCTACTTTTAACCCATATGGTGGGCCCATAACCCACAGTTCCACAGGATCGAAACCTGGCTCTCCTGTACACCCTTGTTTCTAAGGTTATTTCTCACACTTGGCTTCATATGAAAATCCCGAGCCGCCTTCCGAGAGGCGATCTATTCTGGTATCAGACATGATACTTATTACCATTGCTCTGAACCTCTTTCACCCCCCTTGTTTCAGGCAACAAACGATTGTCTACCAGGTTGAAGCTTCTTATTGCACCTCACCTTGCTCTCGATGACTTTCTTGAATTTTAACTCGAGAGATGCCTCTATGCCACGTTCACTCACATAGTCCCCACGTACCTATCTTGTGTTGAGCTCCTTCCTTCCCGAGTCTTTCCCCTTACTCCACCTCTTAAATCTCGGGACGAGATTTCTTATAGTGGAGGAGATTTGTAACACCCCCAGTGTCATGCTACAGTAACACTCTGTGATTAAGCCTAATCATTTGGCTAAAGAATGCTTAATCACCTTTGTTCGATATCTCTTTTCAACTCCCATCTGAATTCAAATTCAAATCATAAGTGAAATTTGAAGTTGCACAAAAGTTGCTAGAGAAATGTTCAATATTTAGGAAATATTCCAATACCATTTGATGTAAATAAAAACAACATCACTCCTATGCTAGAATGGACCCTAACATTTATAACAATGCCATTCTAGCAATTTAAAATGCAAATTCATTTATGAAAATTCCAAATGAATCTAAATCTCTCCCAAAATTAATTGTGGCAGTGCCTAAAAATGCACTGGACTTTTATGATCCAGTTCCACTTTTTCCCTAAATCATTAGGGTCCCCAGATAAATCATTATTCTTCTCTGCTAATTAAAGAAAAAGAAAAGGAAAAGCATAAGAGAGAGAGAGAGGACCCCCCCTGTCCCTCTGGACCTCAACCAACTGGCAACTAGGCCACCAGCCGGCCCAGCCCACGCCCCCTGGGTAGTCCTCCTCACTGCTCCTCCGACCGGGGCGCGTCCCCGCCGGACCAGGCGCGCCACCCCGTACTGCCACGTCGCCGACGAGAGGATAAGGTCGAGCCCCCCCCCCCTCGGCGCCTCGGCCTCCTCCCCACCTACCTCCACTCCCCTCTCTCGCCTCCCAGATCCACGCGCTCCTCCCGCTCTTTGTCTCGCTCGCCCGCCTCACCCGAGCGCCATCGCCGCCGTCCCACCTCGCATCACCGCGGCGACCGCCTCCCTCGTGCTCCTCCGACGTAACCAGCCGCACTCCGCTACGTCGACTACGGCCACGAACGCGAGCCGACGAGCCCCATCGCCCGGATCTGCGCCTTCTTCCTCCTCAGGTCGTCGGTGATCTCCTTCGACTCCGGCCACCCCCTGCGCTTCTAGCCCTCAACGAGCCACCTTGTGCTCCTCGGTGAGCACCGCCCGCTTCCCCTCTGTTCTCCCTTCGTTCGCTGCCCGTGTTTTGCCCCGCCGCCATAGTCGTAGCTCACTGCCGCCCTGCTGCTCACCGCCGTGGCCACCGCTGCCATGGCCCCCATCTGAGCCCTCTGTCGTGCTCCTGGTGTTCCCAGGAGCCCGGTGAGCCCTTCCTCTCGCCCTCTCGTGCCCCCAGCCCCGATCCCGACGACGACCGAAGTCCGGCGTCCGCCTCGCCGCTCACTGTCGATGTTCCCGACCACCGCAGCCTCTCCCACCACCCCAGATCGCCTCCTCGTCATCTTCTCGTTCGAACGGGCCCGGTCGCACTAGAAACGGCGCCCTGTGCGTGAAACCCGACCACCTCCCAAGCGCGCCGCTGTCGTTCTTGGTCGCTGGAGCTCTCTCCGGTGCCGACGCCGACGTGGCTCCATGGGTCCCGCCCCTAGGTCGCTGACCAGTGGGCCCGGGTGGCCCAGTTGACTGAGTTGACCCAGTCAACTGCTGACTAGGCTGCCCAGTGAGGCTGACATGTGGGCCCCACTTGTTTAAAACGTTTTATAAATAAATAAATCTGTTAATTAGTTTTAATTGTTAATTAGTCGCTGACACCAGGGGCCCACACCTCTAATTAGCCTGTTAGATTAGTTTAATCCACTGTTAAGCTAACAGAGTCTGACATGTGGGTCCCAGTGGCCCCACTAGTCAGGTTTGACCTGGTTAGCCGCTCTTTTGACTGCTCACGTCATCAACATGTCATGCTGACATCATGTTTTCATTTCTGTTAATATTAATAAATCCAGAATATTGTTTAAACTTCGAAAATTCATAGAAAATAAACCATAACTCCGATGAAAATGTTTTCTATATGAAAGTTCCTCACAAAAATCCAACAAATCCGAATATGCGGTCCGTTCATCTGTCACATGCCCCTAGCATGCTGGACATGGAACTTTCCCCCTCCGATCATCTGTCTGACATAGGTCCGGAACCGGGAACACCTTCCCGGTTGAATTCCCCCTTCACCTATAATGTCTAGGACCGCGTTAGAACACGTCTAGCTATGCCTGTTGTCCTGTTATACACTTGCTTGCTATGAATTTACGTTCCCCCCTTCTCTTTGGTAGACCCCGTGGCGGCTGCCGATGCCGCTGTGATCGACTACGTCACCGACGATCCCTCCTTCTTGTCTGAGCAACCAGGCAAGCCCCCCCCCCCCTTTGATCATCCCGATATCGCCCATTCCTTTCTCTCATGCTTGCATTAGATTTTGCTACTGTTATTGTATGCTCCTATTCTGATGCATAGCCTGCTTTTGTATCTGTTATTGTACCTTACCTGCTTATCCTAAACTGCTTAGTATAGGTTGGTTAGTGATCCATCAGTGACCCCCACCTTGTCCTTGTTGCCCCTGCTTCATCATTGAAGACCCGATCAATGGGATTGAAGACCAGGCCCCGGCACCGCACATCACTTTCCCCTTAGTTGCTCGACACTATTGGGTTACTATCGAGTGCCGAGGGTGAGACCTCTACAGCACTTCTGATGTTAACCCTGTAGTGTAGCTATTCGGTCGTGGTCATCGAGGGTGATTCCACCTTAACCACTTCTGATATGAATCTGTCGTGCAACCCCTCAAGTGTGAACCTCGAGGGTCGTGGCCCAGTTGACTGAGTTGACCCAGTCAACTGCTGACTAGGCTGCCCAGTGAGGCTGACATGTGGGCCCCACTTGTTTAAAACGTTTTATAAATAAATAAATCTGTTAATTAGTTTTAATTGTTAATTAGTCGCTGACACCAGGGGCCCACACCTCTAATTAGCCTGTTAGATTAGTTTAATCCATTGTTAAGCTAATAGAGTCTGACATGTGGGTCCTAGTGGCCCCACTAGTCAGGTTTGACCTGGTTAGCCGCTCTTTTGACTGCTGACATCATCAACATGTCATGCTGACATCATGTTTTCATTTCTGTTAATATTAATAAATCCAGAATATTGTTTAAACTTTGAAAATTCATAGAAAATAAACCGTAACTCGGATGAAAATGTTTTCTATATGAAAGTTCCTCAGAAAAATCAAACGAATCCGAATATGCGGTCCGTTCATCTGTCACATGCCCCTAGCATGCTGAACATGGAACTTTCCCCCTCCGGTCATCTGTCTGACACAGGTCCGGAACCGGGAACACCTTCCCGGTTGAATTCCCCCTTCACCTATAATGTCTAGGACCGCGTTAGAACACGTCTAGCTATGCCTGTTGTCCTGTTATACACTTGCTTGCTATGTATTTACTGTTCCCCCCTTCTCTTTGGTAGACCCCGTGGCGACTGCCGATGCCGCGGTGATCGACTACGTCACCGACGATCCCTCCTTCTTGTCTGAGCAACCAGGCAAGCCCCCCCCTTTGATCATCCCGATATCACCCATTCCTTTCTCTCATGCTTGCATTAGATTTTGCTACTGTTATTGTATGCTCCTATTCTGATGCATAGCCTGCTTTTGTATCTGTTATTGTACCTTACCTGCTTATCCTAAACTTCTTAGTATAGGTTGGTTAGTGATCCATCAGTGACCCCCACCTTGTCCTTGTTGCCCCTGCTTCATCATTGAAGACCCGATCAACGGGATTGAAGACCAGGCCCCGGCACCGCACATCACTTTTCCCTTAGTTGCTCGACACTGCTGGGTTACTATCGAGTGCCGAGGGTAAGACCTCTACAACACTTCTGATGTTAACCCTGTAGTGTAGCTATTCGGTCGTGGTCATCGAGGGTGATTCCACCTTAACCACTTCCGATATGACTCTGTCGTGCAACCCCTCAAGTGTGAACCTCGGGGGTGATTCCTCTTACGTTCACCTTGATGATTACATTGAGTGGAATTCACCGGGGGTGATTCCTCGGGTTTTCCCCTTGATGTTTAAACACACAGCTACTATGGTTACTATGACTTTACACTAAACCATGTTACTAAAGACGGGTCGACCCTGAGGGGCGCCCGCGCGAGCATAGTTGCGAGTGATGAGGAGTCGGGTTGACCTGGAAGGTGCCCGTGAGATAATTACGAGGCGTGGCCGGGCATTCTTAGCCCTTGCCGCAAGTCCTCGAGACGGGGTAACGGGGTCACATCTTTCATGAGTCTCTGCTTGTTACCGCGCGTTCCCAATCCACTACGATTTGGATATTTGATTCGAGGGGCCTCTGGCCTGATAGCACTAACCATCACGTGGGCATAGTATGGGCGTTCTGCGTCGTATGCATCAGCCGAAGCTTAATAGACGTCACCGATTGAGCGGCGCACGCCGGGTTGGACTAGTTACGCCTTCTCTTGTATAAGGGAGGCTAGGTCTGCTCACCGGCCGCGTACGCAATGTGCAGGAGTTTCCGGGGAGATGGCCCATGACCCCTGGGGGCATAGGTTTAGTCCGGCGTGCTGACCTCTCTGTTAAGTCTAGGTCGGGTTGCGGCGTATTGTTTAGCCGAGGCCGGGCATGACCCAGGAAAGTGTGTCCGAACGGAGTTAATCAAGCGTGGTGGGTAAGTTGGTGCACCCCTGCAGGGAAGAACTAATCTATGCATAGCCTGGTAACGGACACTTGGAGTTGTATCCCGATCGATACAACTAGAACTGGGTACTTGTGATGAGAATTGGATGGTTATGAGAATTGAATTGTGATGATAATTGGATAGTATGGCTCTGGGATTGCTTTCTCGCAAGGAGTCGAGAAAGGATCTCTGGCCGAGGTTGATAACACTACTACTACTTTACTTTATGCTACTCTACTCCCTCCTGTTTGCTGCAAGATGGTGGTTTCCAGAAGATGCTAGTCTTCGATAGGACTAGGCCTTCTCTCTACTCTGGCATTTCTGCAGCCCAGTCCACATATACAGCCTTTCTTTGATAATGTTGCATATGTAGTGTAGATCCTTGCTTGTGAGTACTTTGGATGAGTACTCACGGTTGCTTTGCTAGCCCTTTCCCCTTCTTTCTTCTTTCTGGTTGATGCAACCAGATGGTGGAGTCCAGGAGCCAGATGCCACCTTTGATGATTGCTACTACACTGAGGGCGTCTACTATCACGTGATGAAGACCGCCGATGACCAGGAGTAGTTAGGAGGCTCTCAGGCAGGAGGCCTTGCCTTTTCGATCAATGTTGCTTTTGTGCTAGCCTTCTTAAGGCAAACTTGTCTAACTTATGTCTGTACTCAGATATTGTTGCTTTCGCTGACTCTTGTGTTTTCGAGCTTATGTATTCGAGCCCTCGAGGCCCCTGGCTTGTAATATAAAGCTTGTATTATTTTAATTTGTGTCTAGAGTTGTGTTGTGATATCTTCTCGTGAGTCCCTGATCTTGATCGTACACATTTGCGTTCATGATTAGTGTACGATTGAATCGAGGGCGTCACAAGTTGGTATCAGAGCCAACTGCCTGTAGGTAGCCCCCTTTCCAACTCCTTGGCCGAAGTCGAGTCTAGTCACTACAAAAAACTTTTACTAACATTGGTTGTGTGTCTTACGGGCCCAGGTCGCCATTGGGTGGTATTAGGATCTTTTACTCCTCGTCTATACTCTGGGACTCTGATCTCTCTTCTATTCGGGTTAAATGATTTTATTAACTCTAACATTAGGTTCTCGTAACCATTTCCTCCCGGAGAGCCCTTCATTCCAGATGATCGCTTGGTGCAGTAGAAGATTCCGAAGATACTCTCCGATGTTTCTCCCGAGACCCTTATGCCCTTCGCCATTGCAATTCCCTATCACCGATAAATCCCCATGGATAGCTATATACACTTGCCGTCCTCACCTTCATTTCCAGTTGCTCTTGTTACTACAAGATACCCTGAAATACTTTGCGATTTTTCGAGAATCCTTTGCGCTTGCTGCCTTGCACCTCCTTTTCCGCCTGAATACCCCTACCAACAATTCCTCACACTTATTGGGGATTCGTTCATCCCTCGTTGATCATATGTCTCACAAAATTCTTTGAATACAATTCAATCTCCCGAAGATCCTCTGCAGCCTAGTGCTCTCGAAAGTCTTGTCTGCCTGCATTATGGTTAAATCCATATGTCTGACAATATTCATTGACATCCTTTGTCGTTGTCATCCTGAGCCTATTGATTCAATATGTTGCGTTGCTCGCAATCATCAGTCGAACCCTGAAATTTAACCTTCCTGCTCATACGTCATTCTAGACATGAGTTGGATCTCGGCCAATCATGTTGTAATCGATTGCCCACCTAGTTCCCCTCAACTTGAACATCGAATTATTCAGCTGTTTCTACAATCCGATGCCTCTTTGCATTCTTTCCTTCTTCTGATTGAGTACTGATACTCGCATCAGATCCATTGAGGGCCGCCATATCCTTGGTTGGATTATTATCCGACAATGTCCTTCTTATTCATTAAACTTTTGAGTTTTGCCCTGACATATAATGCGTTTGGTAAATTCTATCATCTGCTTTTGTCAACCATACTCTGCTTTTGAGCTGGTATATTTTAATCCTGAAATTAGTGGTATATGTTCCTAAGATACCCCTATGGGTTGAACTGATGCCTTCCATAATCCGTGTGAACCCGAGAGTTCTCAGGAGTCTTACTCTTCTGGTACTTCGCCAGATAAATCCTCTGCACTACAATTTCTTCGAAAAACGAGGAGTGAATGAAAGGTTATGCATTGAAGAAGTGGGAGTCGACCTTGAAATTTGTGTTCATGCCCATGGACCCGATGTAGAACTTATCATGGAAGCTTCTCTTAAAATTAATTGACCCCATGCTATAAGATCATCTTATATCTGGGATTTGATCCTTTGCAACCGTGGTTCCGACCATGGTTCTTCTTCTTTGATCCCATTTCACGGACAAGCTAAAGCACTTGTCTTCTTCAAACCAATATGCCTGCCCAACCTCTATTCTGATTTAGCCTCGAGTGTTACCCCTTGGTATCTCGGGAATATCACAGGAACTACATAACTCTTATGAGTTCTTCATCGAACTACTATTGATCACCAATTCCAATATCCCCGGGTTCTAAGTGGTTGGTCACTCGAGAACACCGATAAGAGAATCGATCCCGCACTCCGATTCAACATCTCTAAGTAATTTTTGTTTCTTACAAGTTCAATAATCCTTCAAGTCATTCCTAGCCTGATCGTCTATATCATTATCGTGATAAATTTTAACTGTGCTACCTGGTCCTTCTTTCCAGAGCACAATTTTCGACGATGAGCTAAGCTTACATCAATCTTCCTCATCGGATCTTTTTGCCTTGAACAACAAGATTGATTTTGAGTTTGTGTTGTACCCGTGGTTCCAATAACCTTTCACTTCATCATTCCTTTGACTTGATGTCATCGCCGATCGATTACATCTTCTTGAAATCTCTCGACAAATGTGTCGTGATCATCACCAACATTCTGAGCTGTTCCAGGATATCAATCTAATTCATGATGAGAAATGCCATACTTGCCCCCTCGATGAATTGTTCCTGAGCCCGCCGGACACAAAATCATCTTTTTCTTGCTGGAATTGTATGATTGATTTTATAAGTTGTTCCGATGGATCCTTTGTGTACCCGAAGTCTGACCTTTCCCTGATGACCATGCCAACACTATCCCGAAGCATGTGTGTGGTACTCTGATCATCAACAAGAACATTGGGAGCGCAATGCTAATTCTTCTTGATCTATTATCCAAACACCGTTGTATGGGTAATATCATGATTATCCCCTCGCCCTCTTTATCTAAATGCTTTTTAACTTGCTGTCATATCATGTATATCCTGCTCCGCTTCCCCTTGGGAAGGATATACTCCCAATTCTTGTGTGTAAACACATTTTCCTTTCCAATGTTCTGATTAATCTAATAACCACATTTTCCTTTCCATTGGTTTGTTTAACCTTCTTGTGATCTAGTATATGATATAAGCAGAAATAATTCCCTGCTTATAAAACGCCCCGATGTACAACCTTGTCAGTGAGACCCTGTTACTATTGTTGATGACATTCCAGTAACCACCGATGGACGTGAACCTTGCCGATTGGTCCGCCTCATTCAACGAGCATGAATATGGTTCTCTTCGTCCCTCGCCCTTGGTACCAACGTGGTTACCAACATAACTGACACTATCCTCCGACAAAGCTTGCTATCATAACCATGTAACATGTCACCGCTCTTTCTACTTTTAACCCATATGGTGGGCCCATAACCCACAGTTCCACAGGATCGAAACCTGGCTCTCCTGTACACCCTTGTTTCTAAGGTTATTTCTCACACTTGGCTTCATATGAAAATCCCGAGCCGCCTTCCGAGAGGCAATCTATTCTGGTATCAGACATGATACTTATTACCATTGCTCTGAACCTCTTTCACCCCCCCTTGTTTCAGGCAACAAACGATTGTCTACCAGGTTGAAGCTTCTTATTGCACCTCACCTTGCTCTCGATGACTTTCTTGAATTTTAACTCGAGAGATGCCTCTATGCCACGTTCACTCACATAGTCCCCACGTACCTATCTTGTGTTGAGCTCCTTCCTTCCCGAGTCTTTCCCCTTACTCCACCTCTTAAATCTCGGGACGAGATTTCTTATAGTGGAGGAGATTTGTAACACCCCCAGTGTCATGCTACAGTAACACTCTGTGATTAAGCCTAATCATTTGGCTAAAGAATGCTTAATCACCTTTGTTCGATATCTCTTTTCAACTCCCATCTGAATTCAAATTCAAATCATAAGTGAAATTTGAAGTTGCACAAAAGTTGCTAGAGAAATGTTCAATATTTAGGAAATATTCCAATACCATTTCATGTAAATAAAAACAACATCACTCCTATGCTAGAATGGACCCTAACATTTATAACAATGCCATTCTAGCAATTTAAAATGCAAATTCATTTATGAAAATTCCAAATGAATCTAAATCTCTCCCAAAAATAATTGTGGCAGTGCCTAAAAATGCACTGGACTTTTATGATCCAGTTCCACTTTTTCCCTAAATCATTAGGGTCCCCAGATAAATCATTATTCTTCTCTGCTAATTAAAGAAAAAGAAAAGGAAAAGCATAAGAGAGAGAGAGAGAGGACCCCCCCTGTCCCTCTGGACCTCAACCAACTGGCAACTAGGCCACCAGCCGGCCCAGCCCACGCCCCCCGGGTAGTCCTCCTCACTGCTCCTCCGACCGGGGCGCGTCCCCGCCGGACCAGGCGCGCCGCCCCGTACTGCCACGTCGCCGACGAGAGGATAAGGTCGAGCCCCCCCCTCGACGCCTCGGCCTCCTCCCCACCTACCTCCACTCCCCTCTCTCGCCTCCCAGATCCACGCGCTCCTCCCGCTCTTTGTCTCGCTCGCCCGCCTCACCCGAGCGCCATCGCCGCCGTCCCACCTCGCATCACCGCGGCGACCGCCTCCCTCGTGCTCCTCCGACGTAACCAGCCGCACTCCGCTACGTCGACTACGGCCACGAACGCGAGCCGACGAGCCCCATCGCCCGGATCTGCGCCTTCTTCCTCCTCAGGTCGTCGGTGATCTCCTTCGACTCCGGCCACCCCCTGCGCTTCTAGCCCTCAACGAGCCACCTTGTGCTCCTCGGTGAGCACCGCCCGCTTCCCCTCCGTTCTCCCTTCGTTCGCTGCCCGTGTTTTGCCCCGCCGCCATAGTCGTAGCTCACTGCCGCCCTGCTGCTCACCGCCGTGGCCACCGCTGCCATGGCCCCCATCTGAGCCCTCTGTCATGCTCCTGGTGTTCCCAGGAGCCCGGTGAGCCCTTCCTCTCGCCCTCTCGTGCCCCCAGCCCCGATCCCGACGACGACCGAAGTCCGGCGTCCGCCTCGCCGCTCACTGTCGACGTTCCCGACCACCGCAGCCTCTCCCACCACCCCAGATCGCCTCCTCGTCGTCTTCTCGTTCGAACGGGCCCGGTCGCACTAGAAACGGCGCCCTGTGCGTGAAACCCGACCACCTCCCAAGCGCGCCGCTGTCGTTCTTGGTCGCCGGAGCTCTCTCTGGTGCCGACGCCGACGTGGCTCCATGGGTCCCGCCCCTAGGTCGCTGACCAGTGGGCCCGGGTGGCCCAGTTAACTGAGTTGACCCAGTCAACTGCTGACTAGGCTGCCCAGTGAGGCTGACATGTGGGCCCCACTTGTTTAAAACGTTTTATAAATAAATAAATCTGTTAATTAGTTTTAATTGTTAATTAGTCGCTGACACCAGGGGCCCACACCTCTAATTAGCCTGTTAGATTAGTTTAATCCACTGTTAAGCTAACAGAGTCTGACATGTGGGTCCCAGTGGCCCCACTAGTCAGGTTTGACCTGGTTAGCCGCTCTTTTGACTGCTGACGTCATCAACATGTCATGCTGACATCATGTTTTCATTTCTGTTAATATTAATAAATCCAGAATATTGTTTAAACTTCGAAAATTCATAGAAAATAAACCGTAACTCCGATGAAAATGTTTTCTATATGAAAGTTCCTCACAAAAATCCAACAAATCCGAATATGCGGTCCGTTCATCTGTCACATGCCCCAAGCATGCTGGACATGGAACTTTCCCCCTCCGGTCATCTGTCTGACATAGGTCCGGAACCGGGAACACCTTCCCGGTTGAATTCCCCCTTCACCTATAATGTCTAGGACCGCGTTAGAACACGTCTAGCTATGCCTGTTGTCCTGTTATACACTTGCTTGCTATGTATTTACGTTCCCCCCTTCTCTTTGGTAGACCCCGTGGCGGCTGCCGATGCCGCTGTGATCGACTACGTCACCGACGATCCCTCCTTCTTGTCTGAGCAACCAGGCAAGCCCCCCCCCCCTTTGATCATCCCGATATCGCCCATTCCTTTCTCTCATGCTTGCATTAGATTTTGCTACTGTTATTGTATGCTCCTATTCTGATGCATAGCCTGCTTTTGTATCTGTTATTGTACCTTACCTGCTTATCCTAAACTGCTGAGTATAGGTTGGTTAGTGATCCATCAGTGACCCCCACCTTGTCCTTGTTGCCCCTGCTTCATCATTGAAGACCCGATCAATGGGATTGAAGACCAGGCCCCGGCACCGCACATCACTTTCCCCTTAGTTGCTCGACACTGCTGGGTTACTATCGAGTGCCGAGGGTGAGACCTCTACAGCACTTCTGATGTTAACCCTGTAGTGTAGCTATTCGGTCGTGGTCATCGAGGGTGATTCCACCTTAACCACTTCTGATATGAATCTGTCGTGCAACCCCTCAAGTGTGAACCTCGAGGGTGATTCCTCTTACGTTCACCTTGATGATTACATTGAGTGGAATTCACCGGGGGTGATTCCTCGGGTTTTCCCCTTGATGTTTAAACACACAGTTACTATGGTTACTATGACTTTACATTGAACCATGTTACTAAAGACGGGTCGACCCTGAGGGGTGCCCGCGCGAGCATAATTGCGAGTGATGAGGAGTCGGGTTGACCTGGAAGGTGCCAGTGAGATAATTACGAGGCGTGGTTGGGCATTCTTAGCCCTTGCCGCAAGTCCTCGAGACGGGGCAACGGGGTCACATCTTTCGTGCGTCTCTGCTTGTTACCGTGCGTTCCCAATCCACTATGAGTTGGATATTTGATCCGAGGGGCCTCTGGCCTGATAGCACTAACCATCACGTGGGCATAGTATGGGCATTCTGCATCGTATGCATCAGCCGAAGCTTAATAGACGTCAGCGACTGAGCGGCGCGCGCTGGGTTGGACTGGTTACGCCTTCTCTTGTATAAGGGAGGCTAGGTCTTCTCACCGGCCGCGTACGCAACGTGCAGGAGTTTCCGGGGAGATGTCACATGACCCCTGGGGGCATAGGTTTAGTCCGGCGTGCTGACCTCTCTGTTAACTCTAGGTCGGGTTGCGGCGTATTGTTTGGCCGAGGCCGGGCATGACCCAGGAAAGGGTGTTCGGCCGGAGTTAATCAAGCATGGTGGGTAAGTTGGTGCACCCCTGCAGGGAAGAACTAATCTATGCATAGCCTGTCCTACGGTAACGGACACTTGGAGTTGTATCCCGATCGATACAACTAGAACTGGATACTTGTGATGAGAATTGGATGGTGATGAGAATTGAATTGTGATGATAATTGGATACTATGGCTCTGGGATTGCTTTCTCGCAGGGAGTCGAGAAAGGATCTCTGGCCGAGGTTGATAACACTACTACTACTTTACTTTATGCTACTCTACTCCCTCCTATTTGCTGCAAGATGGTGGTTTCCAGAAGATGCTAGTCTTCGATAGGACTAGGCCTTCTCTCTACTCTGGCATTTCTGCAGCCCAGTCCACATATACAGCCTTTCTTTGATAATGTTGCATATGTAGTGTAGATCCTTGCTTGCGAGTACTTTGGATGAGTACTCACGGTTGCTTTGCTCCCCCTTTCCCCTTCTTTCTTCTTTCTGGTTGATGCAACCAGATGGTGGAGTTCAGGAGCCAGATGCCACCCTTGACGACTGCTACTACACCGAGGGCGTCTACTATCACGTGACGGAGACCGCCGATGACCAGGAGTAGTTAGGAGGCTCCCAGGCAGGAGGCCTTGCCTTTTCGATCAATGTTGCTTTTGTGCTAGCCTTCTTAAGGCAAACTTGTCTAACTTATGTCTGTACTCAGATATTGTTGCTTTCACTGACTCTTGTGTTTTCGAGCTTATGTATTCGAGCCCTTGAGGCCCCTGGCTTGTAATATAAAGCTTGTATTATTTTAATTTGTGTCTAGAGTTGTGTTGTGATATCTTCCCGTGAGTCCCTGATCTTGATCGTACACATTTGCGTGCATGATTAGTGTACGATTGAATCGAGGGCGTCACACTAGGGCAGCAAGAGTGGAATAAAACACCAGGCATAAGGCCGAGTCTTCCACCCTTTACCAAGTATATAGATGCATTAATTAAATAAGAGATATTGTGATATCCCAACATAATCCTGTCCATCATGGAGCAATCTTCAACTTCGCCTGCAACTAACAACGCTATAAGAGGGGATGAGCAAAGCGGTAACATATCCAAGCAATGGTTTGGTAGGAAGGGTGAAAAGGTTAGAGGCTGACATGGCAATTTGGGAGGCTTGAAGACCAAATGATAGGTAGCGCAACATAGCGATAGAACGAAGCAACTAGCATAGCAATGATAGTAGTGAGATCCAAGGTGGCGGTCATCTTGCCTGAAATCCCGCTAGGAAGAAGAACGAGTCCATGAAGAAGACAAACGGACGTAGTCGAACGAACCCTCACACTCCGGAACGAAACTGAAGCTAACGAGAGAAGCAAACCGGAAAGAAGCAAACAACATGGTAAACACACAAGCATAAACATGGCATGATGCACAAACAAGTATGATGCATGTCCGGTTTAATGAGGCATTGGCATGGCAAAGTGCAACAAACAATACTACAAGTTAAGTGGAGCTCAATATGCAATGAGTTGCATATTGACAAAACACCACATTGACATATTTAGTTTAATCTCGTTTAAGCTACCAAACAATATTAAATGTTGTTAAACATGGCAAGAGGTGAAGCATAATTAAGCTACCTATCTAGGCAAGTTTAAATGAGGCCGGAACAACAAGCAACAATTCCGAAAAATCCTCATGTCCATATTTACAATTTGGTACTGTTCTGCCCTAAAACATATTTTAATGTTGTTAAACAGCAAAATAAAGTACAACAAGTTAATCTATGCATTTTTCTACCCCATTTACATATAAAGTTTATTTAAAATGGAGCTACGGTTATTTAGTTATGAAATAAATCATTTTAACATGGCATTTGAGCAAATTTAAACAAACAACATTTTAAACATTTTAAACATGGATGAAAGTGGCATATTATTAATCTGCACAAAATTCTAAACATTTTACATGTTTAAATCATTTTAATCTGATGCACGGTTCATGAGTTACTAAATGCATGAAGATGAGGGTCTTTTGTGTAAAACTGCAAAACCTGGGATAATTGCTAAAATCGCAGATCTGAAAAAAAAACTACACGGGCCGAAACTGAAACTGGAGCAGGCCCAATAGTAAAAAAAAACAAGAGGCGCTGGGGGTGGCCTCACCATGGGCCATGGCCCAGTTCGACGGTGAGGTGAGGCCGGCAGGAGAGGCTGGCGCGCTGGGCCTTGAGGCACTGCGGCTGGCGCGGGTCACGGTCAACGCTCGGGAGGAGCGAGACGTTGCTGCTCTCGTTCCTGAAGAACAGAAACAGCAGCACCATGGTGATGGATAAGAAGCCGGCAGGGGGGTCCTGGCGGCGGGGTCGGTAGGAACCGGCCGGAACGGGCAGAACGGAGCGCGGGGAGGCGCCTGGGTTCAGATCCGGCAAGAGGAGGCGCAGGTAAGCTGAGGTCGGCCTGAACCGGAGACTGCGATGGGCATGGGGCTCGGGCGTCAGGCGCCTGGTTCCTGTCCCTGACGAAGAGGGGCAGAGAGATGAGACAGAGAAGAAAGAAGGAGAGGGAGGCAGCAGGGCATGACGCGAACCTCCTGGTTCGATGAAGGGGAGGCACAGCGGCGCGAGAGAGGCCGGCGGCGCCATGGCTGTAGAACGGGGTGTCGGCTGCAGGTCTTGGCGGCTCGGTGAAGAGGAGCAGCAGCGAACAGGCACGGCTCCAGCAGAGGGTTTGGCGAGGCGGAGGGAGGCGGACGACGCGGATCCGGCGTGGACAGGCTGGAACTAGCCGGATCCAGCAGCGGGGTGACGAACGGGCGGTGGCCATGGCGGTTGAGGTCATTGGTGGTGGCGCGATGACGAGGCCAAGGCTGACTCCTTTCGGTCCCTGCGAGAAGAAGCAGAGGAAGAGAGAGATGAGATGATGGGGAGGGAAACAGAGGGAAGAAGGACAAGGGAGAGGGCGAGGGAGTCTTGGCCTGGTGCTCCGGTGACCTGGAGCTGCGGCCGAAGATGCGGAAACTGCTGCTGCTTGCGGGGGTGCTCCGGGCAGGGGCTTGAGGACGGGCAAGGCAACAAGGAGGCAGGACCTCAGGTGCTCGTGGACGAGGGCAAGGAAGATGGAGCTCGGGCTCCTGGTTGCTGCTCGGGAGGCGCGAAGCAGAGGAGGCTCGAGGCTGGATGGGTGGATCGAGTAGAGGCCGGGTGATAGTTGGTCGGGGATGGATCCCAAGGAAGAGGATCGGGGTGGCGGCGGTGTTGGGGAACGTAGTAATTTCAAAAAAAATCCTATGTACACACAAGATCATGGTGATGGCATAGCAACGAGAGGGGAGAGTGTTGTCCATGTATCCTCGTAGACCGTAAGCGTAAGCGTTATGACAACGCGGTTGATGTAGTTGTACGTCTTCACGATCCGACTGATCCAAGTACCGAACGTACGACACCTCCGAGTTCAGCACACGTTCAGCTCGATGACGATCCCCGAACTCCGATCCAGCAAAGTGTCGGGGATGAGTTCCGTCAGCACGACGGCATGGTGACGATGATGATGATGCTCTACCAGCGAAGGGCTTCGCCTAAACTCCACGACGATATGACCGAGGTGGAATATGGTGGAGGGGGGCACCGCACACGGCTAAGGAACGTTCCGTAGATCAACTTGTGTGTTCTAGGGTGCCCCCCTGCCCCGTATATAAAGGAGCAAGGGGGGGTGCGGCCAGCCCTAGGAGGAGGCGCGCCGGAGGAGTCCTACTCCCACCGGGAGTAGGACTCCCCCCTTTCCCTAGTTGGACTAGGACTTGGGGGGAAGGAGGAGAGGGGGGAAAGGAAAGGGGGCACCGCCCCCCCCCCTCCTTGTCCTATTCGTACTTGGGGGGAGGGGCGCGCGGCTGCCCCTTGGCCCCTTCTCCTCTTCCTCCACTAGGCCCAATAAGGCCCATTAGGTCACCGGGGGGTTCCGGTAACCTCCTGGTACTCCGGTAAAATGCCGATTTCACCCGGAACACTTCCGATGTCCAAACATAGGCTTCCAATATATCAATCTTTATGTCTCGATCATTTTGAGACTCCTCGTCATGTCCGTGATCACATTCGGGACTCCGAACAAACTTCGGTACATCAAAACTTATAAACTCATAATGAAACTGTCATCGTAACGTTAAGCGTGCGGACCCTACGGGTTCGAGAACTATGTAGACATGACCTAGAACTATTCTCGGTCAATAACCAATAGCGGAACCTGGATGCCCATATTGGCTCCTACATATTCTACGAAGATCTTTATCGGTCAAACCGCATAACAACATACGTTGTTCCCTTTGTCATCGGTATGTTACTTGCCCGAGATTCGATCGTCGGTTCAATCTCGTTACCGGCAAGTCTCTTTACTCGTTACGTAATGCATCATTCCGTAACTAACTCATTAGCTACATTGCTTGCAAGGCTTGTAGTGATGTGCATTACCGAGAGGGCCCAGAGATACCTCTCCGACAATCGGAGTGACAAAACCTAATCTCGAAATACGCCAACCCAACATGTACCTTCGGAGACACCTGTAGTACTCCTTTATAATCACCCAGTTACGTTGTGACATTTGGTAGCACCCAAAGTGTTCCTCCGGTAAACGGGAGTTGCATAATCTCATAGTTACAGGAACATGTATAAGTCATGAAGAAAGCAATAGCAATATACTAAACGATCAAGTGCTAGGCTAACGGAATGGGTCATGTCAATCACATCATTCTCCTAATGATGTGATCCCGTTAATCAAATGACAACACATGTCTATGGTTAGGAAACATAACCATCTTTGATTAATGAGCTAGTCAAGTAGAGGCATACTAGTGACGTTATGTTTGTCTATGTATTCACACATGTATCATGTTTCCGGTTAATACAATTCTAGCATGAATAATAAACATTTATCATGATATGAGGAAATAAATAATAACTTTATTATTGCCTCTAGGGCATATTTCCTTCAGTCTCCCACTTGCACTAGAGTCAATAATCTAGTTCACATCGCCATGTGATTTAATACCAATATTCATATCTGTATATGATTAACACCCATAGTTCACATCTTCATGTCCAACACCCAAAGGGTTTACTAGAGTCAATAATCTAGTTCACATTGCTATGTGATTAACACCCAAAGAGTACTAAGGTATGATCATGTTTTGCTCGTGAGAGAAGTTTAGTCAACGGGTTTGTCACATTCAGAGCCGTATGTATTTTGCAAATATTCTATGTCTACAATGCTCTGCACGGAGCTACTCTAGCTAATTGCTCCCACTTTCAATATGTATCCAGATTGAGACTTAGAGTCATCTGGATTGGTTTAAAAGCTTGCACCGATGTAACTCTTTACGACGGGCTCTTTTATCACCTCATAATCGAGAAATATTTCCTTAGTCCTTACTAAGGATATTCTTGACCAATGTCTAGTGATCTACTCCTAGATCACTATTGTATTCCCTTACCAAATACAGAACAAGGTATACAATAGGTCTGGTACATAACATAGCATACTTTATAGAACCTATGACTGAGGCATAGGGAATGACTTTCATTCTCTTTTCTATTTTCTGTTGTGGTCGGGATTTGAGTCTTACTCAATTTCATACCTTTGCAACACACGCAAGAACTCTTTCTTTGACTGTTCCATTTTGAACTACTTCAAAATCTTGTCAACGTATGTACTCATTGAAAATCTTATCAAGTGTCTTGATCTATCTCAATAGATCTTGATGCTCAATATGTAAGTAGCTTTGTCGAGGTCTTTTTTTGAAAAAAAACTCCTTTCAAACACTCCTTTATGTTTTGCAGAATAATTCTACATTATTTCCGATCAACAATATGTCATTCACATATACTTATCAGAAATGTTGTAGTGCTCCCACTCACTTTCTTGTAAATACAGGCTTCACCGCAAGTCTGTATAAAACTATATGCTTTGATCAACTTATCAAAGCGTATATTCCAACTCTGAGATGCTTGCACTAGTCCATAGATGGATTGCTGGAGCTTGCACATTTTGTTAGCACCTTTAGGATTGACAAAACCTTCTGGTTGTATCATATACAACTCTTCTTTAATAAATCCATTAAGGAATGTAGTTTTGACATCCATTTGCCAAATTTCATAAAAATGTGGCAATTGCTAACATGATTCGGACATACTTTTAAGCATCAATACGAGTGAGAAAATCTCATTGTATTCAACACCTTGAACTTTGTCAAAAACCTTTTTCGATAAGTCTAGCTTTGTAGATAGTAACACTACTATCAGCGTCCGTCTTCCTCTTGAAGATCCATTTATTTTCTATGACTTGCCGATCATCGGGCTAGTCCACCAAAGTCCACACTTTGTTCTCATACATGGATCCCATCTCAGATTTCATGGCCTCAAACCATTTTGCGGAATCTGGGCTCATCATCGCTTCCTCATAGTTCGTAGGTTCATCATGGTCTAGTAACATGATTTCCAGAATAGGATTACCGTACCACTCTGGTGCGGACCGTACTCTGGAAGACCTACGAGGTTCTCTAGTAACTTGATCAGAAGTTTCATGATAATCATCATTAGCTTCCTCACTAATTGGTGTAGGAATCACTGGAACTGATTTCAGTGATGAACTATTCTCCAATTCAGGATAAGGTACAGTTACCTCATCAAGTTCTACTTTCTTCCCACTCACTTCTTTCGAGAGAAACTCCTTCTCTAGAAAGGATCCATTCTTAGCAACGAATGTTTTGCCTTCGGATCTGTGATAGAAGGTGTACCCAACAGTTTCCTTTGGGTATTCTATGAAGACGCACTTCTCCGATTTGGGTTCGAGCTTATCAGGTTGAAAACCTTTTTCATATAAGCATCGCAACTCCAAACTTTAAGAAATGACAGCTCAGGTTTACTGCTAAACCATAGTTCATACGGTGTCGTCTCAACGGATTTAGATGGTGCCCTTTTAACGTGAATGCAGCTGTCTATAATGCATAACCCCAAAACAATAGTGGTAAATCAGTAAGAGACATCATAGATCGCACCATATCCAATAAAGTGCGGTTACGACGTTCTGACACACCATAACGTTGTGGTGTTCCAGGTGGCGTGAGCTGTGAAACTATTCCACATTATTTTAATTGAAGACCAAACTCGTAACTCAAATATTCGTCTCCGCGATTAGATCGCAGAAACTTTATTTTCTTGTTACGATGATTTTTCCACTTCACTCTGAAATTCTTTGAACCTTTCAACTATTTTAGACTTATGTTTCATCAAGTAGATATACCCATATCTGCTCAAATCATCTTGTGAAGGTCAGAAAATAACGATACTTGCCACGAGCATCAACACTCATTGGATCGCATACATCGGTATGTATTATTTCCAATAAGTCAGTAGCTTGTTCCATTGTTCCGGAGAACGGAGTTTTAGTCATCTTGCCCAAAAGGCATGGTTCGCAAGCATCAAATGATTCATAACCAAGTGATTCCGAAAATCCATCTTTATGGAGTTTCTTCATGCGCTTTACACCGATATGACCCAAACGGCAGTGCCACAAATAAGTTGCACTATCATTATTAACTTTGCATCTTTTGGCATCAATATTATGAATATGTGTATCACTACGATCGAGATCCAACAAACTATTTTCATTGGGTGTATAACCATCGAAGGTCTTATTCATGTAAACAGAATAACAATTATTCTTTAACTTCAAATGAATAACCGTATCGCAATAAACATGATCAAATCATATTCATGCTCAACGCAAACGCTAAATAACATTTATTTAGGTTTAACACCAATCTCGAAAATATAGGGAGTGTGTGATGATGATCATATCAATCTTGGAACTATTTCCAACACTCATCGTCACTTCCCCTCAACTAGTCTCTGTTTATTATGTAACTCCTGTTTCGAGTTACTAATCTTAGCAACCGAACAAGTATCAAATACTCAGGGGCTACTATAAACACTAGTAAGGCACACATCAAACACCTGTATATCAAATATACCCTTGTTCACTTTGCCATCCTTCTTATCCACCAAATATTTAGGGCATTTCCGCTTCCAGTGACCATTTCCTTTGCAGTGTAAGCACTCAGTTTCAGGCTTTGGTCCAGCTTTGGTCTTCTTCACGGGAGTGACAACTTGTTTGCCATTCTACTTGAAGTTTCCCTTTCTTTCCCTTTGCCCTTTTCTTGAAACTAGTGGTCTTGTCAATCATCAACACTTGATGCTCTTTCTTGATTTCTACCTTCGTCGATTTCAACATCACGAAGAGCTCGGGAATCGTTTTCGTCATCCCTTGCATACTATAGTTCATCACGAAGTTCTAGTAACTTAGTGATGGTGACTAGAGAATTCTGTCAATCACTATCTTATCTGGAAGATTAACTCCCACTTGATTCAAGCGATTGAAGTACCCAGACAATCTGAGCACATGCTCACTAGTTGAGCGATTCTCCTCCATCTTTTAGCTATAGAACTTGTTGGAGACTTCATATCTCTCAACTCGGGTATTTGCTTGAAATATTAACTTCAATTCCTGGAACATCTCATATGGTCCATGACGTTCAAAACATCTTTGAAGTCCCGATTCTAAGCCGTTAAGCATGGTGCACTAAACTATCAAGTAGTCATCATATTGAGCTAGCCAAACGTTCATAACGTCTGCATCTGCTCCTGCAATAGGTTTGTCACCTAGCGGTGCATCAAGGACATAATTCTTCTGTGCAGCAATGAGGATAAACCTCAGATCACGGATCCAATCCGCATCATTGCTACTAACATCTTTCAACACAGTTTTCTCTAGGAACATATCAAAATAAACATATGAAAGCAACAACGCGAGCTATTGATCTATAACATAATTTGCAAAATACTACCAGGACTAAGTTCATGATAAATTAAAGTTCAATTAATCATATTACTTAAGAACTCCCACTTAGACAGACATCTCTCTAGTCATCTAAGTGATCACGTGATCCAAATCAACTAAACCATGTCCGATCATCACGTGAGATGGAGTAGTTTCAATGGTGAACATCACTATGTTGATCATATCTACTATATGATTCACGTTCGACCTTTCGGTCTCCGTGTTCCGAGGCCATATCTGTATATGCTAGGCTCGTCAAGTTTAACCTGAGTATTCCGCGTGTGCAACTGTTTTGCACCCGTTGTATTTGAACGTAGAGCCTATCACACCCGATCATCACGTGGTGTCTCAGCACGAAGAACTTTCGCAACGGTGCATACTCAGGGAGAACACTTCTTGATAATTTAGTGAGAGATCATCTTAAAATGCTACCGTCAATCAAAGCAAGATAAGATGCATAAAGGATAAACATCACATGCAATCAATATAAGTGATATGATATGGCCATCATCATCTTGTGCTTGTGATCTCCATCTTCGAAGCACCGTCGTGATCACCATCGTCACCGGCGCGACACCTTGATCTCCATCGTAGCATCGTTGTCGTTACGCCATCTATTGCTTCTACGACTATCGCTACCGCTTAGTGATAAAGTAAAGCAATTACAGGGCGTTTGCATTTCATACAATAAAGCGACAACCATATGGCTCCTGCCAGTTGCCGATAACTTCGGTTACAAAACATGATCATCTCATACAATAAAATATAGCATCACGTCTTGACCATATCACATCACAACATGCCCTGCAAAAACAAGTTAGACGTCCTCTACTTTGTTGTTGCAAATTTTACGTGGCTGCTACGGGCTTAGCAAGAACCGTTCTTACCTACGCATCAAAACCACAACAATAGTTCGTCAAGTTAATGTTGTTTTAACCTTCGCAAGGACTGGGCGTAGCCACACTCGATTCAGCTAAAGTGAGAGAGACAGACACCCGCCAGCCACCTTTAAGCACGAGTTCTCGTAACGGTGAAACCAGTCTCGCGTAAGCGTACGCGTAATGTCGGTCCGGGCCGCTTCATCTCACAATACCGCTGAACCAAAGTATGACATGATGGTAAGAAGTATGACTTGTATCGCCCACAACTCACTTGTGTTCTACTCGTGCATATGACATCTACGCATAAAACCAGGCTCGGATACCACTGTTGGGGAACATAGTAATTTCAAAAAAATTCCTACGTACACGCAAGATCATGGTGATGGCATAGCAACGAGAGGGGAGAGTGTTGTCCATGTACCCTCGTAGACCGTAAGCGGAAGTATTATGACAACGCGGTTGATGTAGTCGTACGTCTTCACGATCCGACCGATCCAAGTACCGAACGTACGGCACCTCCGAGTTCAGCACACGTTCAGCTCGATGACGACCCCCGAACTCCGATCCAGCAAAGTGTCGGGGATGAGTTCCGTCAGCACGACAGCGTGGTGACGATGATGATGATGCTCTACCGGCGCAGGGCTTCGCCTAAACACTGCGACGATATGACCGAGCTGGAATATGGTGGAGGGGGGCACCGCATACGGCTAAGGAACGATCCGTAGATCAACTTGTGTGTTCTAGGGTGCCCCCTGCCCCCGTATATAAAGGAGCAAGGGGGGGTGCGGCCGGCCCTAGGAGGAGGCGCGCCGGAGCAGTCCTACTCCCACCGGGAGTAGGACTCCCCCCTTTCCCTAGTTGGACTAGGACTTGGGGGGAAGGAGGAGAGGGGGGAAAGGAAAGGGGGGGCACCGCCCCCCCTCCTTGTCCTATTCGGACTTGGGGGGAGGGGCGCGCGGCTGCCCCTTGGCCCCTTCTCCTCTTCCTCCACTAGGCCCAATAAGGCCCATTAGGTCACCGGGGGGTTCCGGTAACCTCCCGGTACTCCGGTAAAATGCCGATTTCACCCGGAACACTTCTGATGTCCAAACATAGGCTTCCAATATATCAATATTTATGTCTCGACCATTTCGAGACTCCTCGTCATGTCCGTGATCACATCCGAGACTCCGAACAAAATTCGGTACATCAAAACTTATAAACTCATAATGAAACTGTCATCGTAACGTTAAGCGTGCGGACCCTACGGGTTCGAGAACTATGTAGACATGACCTAGAACTATTCTCGGTCAATAACCAATAGCGGAACCTGGATGCCCATATTGGCTCCTACATATTCTACGAAGATCTTTATCGGTCAAACCGCATAACAACATACGTGGTTCCCTTTGTCATCGTTATGTTACTTGCCCGAGATTCGATCGTCGGTATCCAATACCTAGTTCAATCTTGTTACCGGCAAGTCTCTTTACTCGTTACGTAATGCATCATTCCGTAATTAACTCATTAGCTATGTTGCTTGCAAGGCTTGTAGTGATGTGCATTATCGAGAGGGCCCAGAGATACCTCTCCGACAATCGGAGTGACAAAACCTAATCTCGAAATACACCAACCCAACATGTACCTTCGAAGACACCTGTAGTACTCCTTTATAATCACCCAGTTACGTTGTGATGTTTGGTAGCACCCAAAGTGTTCCTCCGGTAAACGGGAGTTGCATAATCTCATAGTTACAGGAACATGTATAAGTCATGAAGAAAGCAATAGCAATATACTAAACGATCAAGTGCTAGGCTAACGGAATGGGTCATGTCAATCACATCATTCTCCTAATGATGTGATCCCATTAATCAAATGACAACACATGTCTACGGTTAGGAAACATAACCATCTTTGATTAATGAGCTAGTCAAGTAGAGGCATACTAGTGACGTTATGTTTGTCTATGTATTCACACATGTATCATGTTTCCAGTTAATACAATTCTAGCATGAATAATAAACATTTATCATGATATGAGGAAATAAATAATAACTTTATTATTGCCTCTAGGGCATATTTCCTTCAGGCGGCGCCGAGGAAAACAAGGGAGGCGTGGGAGGATGGTGGTTGGCTGTGGGTGATCCCGATGGGGATTGAGCGGGTGGCAGCGCGGTGGGACAAGAAGCCTTGGTTTTGGGGATTAGGCTAGATTAGGTATGAAGTTGGTCTATATATAGGGAAAGGGGGGTTTAGGGTAGATTTGGACCCTCCGATTAAATCCGACGGTCAAGAATAGAAGGTTAGGGGAGTCCAATGGAGAAATGCAGATATTTTATAGATGTTTGGAGATGATCCGGACCCAATAGTAATGACTAAGCGGGTCAGGTTCGGGGGAGTTTCGGACGCGCGCGCGAGGGGGCTGTGAGCTGGCAAGAGTGCGTCAAACGGTCAGGCAACAAAAGAACGGTTGGTCTAAGAAAGGTCAACGGAGGTGAGGAAGAAGTGGCAACAACGAACGGCTACGAGTTTTGAAAACAATGCTGATGCAATGCGCATGATGCTATGAGATGAGATGCATGACATGAACAGAATGCAAAACAAAAGACAAAACCCAACCACGAAGGAAATATCATATCGCATCTTTGAAAAAAAGGCAAGAGTTGGAGTTACGGATATGGAAAGTTGCATCCGGGGCGTTACAACACTCCACCACTACGAGAGGATCTCGTCCCGAGATCTAGGATGGCACCGGAGGGAAAAGGAAGAGGAAGATAAGAGGTAAACTAAGTTGCTTCTTCGACAAACGAATGCAACCACGAACCTTGAGAGGTTGAACAAATTGAAAGAAAGAATACAAAGGAGATGAACGAGATTGCAAACAATCCGTTAGAAAAGAGGAACAAGGAACATTATGAGAACTTGAAGGTTGCAAAGACATGAATCAAGAGTTTAATGGACAAGATAGAATTCGAAACCACTCCGGTTAAAATAAGATGAGAGAGGAAGAATTCGGGCAGAACTCCGGTAGAAAAAGGAAGAAAACTTGATAAGATGAAAAGATATTGAAGAGATGATACAACACTCCGGTTGGACATGGAAGGAATAGAGTTTGAATTTGGCAAAATGAAAGCATTTGGATGAGACTCCGGTTAAAACAGGAATGATAGACACAACACTCCGGTTAAGTGGATAAGCATGGAAAAGAACATGATCTTGACAAAACAATATGATGAGTGAAGAGAACAACATCACAATGCCTTCGGAAGAAAGAATAGAAGATATATCACTGGAATAACAAAATGGAGAAGAAAATGCCAACTTCTGCCACAAATGAACTAAGAAAGCCTCCTTGCAAGAAGGTTAGAACGGAGTTGTTGGAAAACTAGCAACGAGAAGAATAAGCTCGAAGTGGTCTTATGGGAACATCTCAACACTTGAGGTGAAATTCCGCCACTAACGAAAAACAATTGCTTGTTTGAGATCAAAGAAGAGATGAAAACTTCTTTCGCCGAGAGGATAGGAGAAAATTCGGATCATTGATAAGCACCACAAATAGCAACATTCCTTAGGGAAGGCTTTAGGTGAAATATAACCCAAGATAACTCCAACAAGGAGATTAATTGGTTGAAAAGATCTCTTGAGCGAAGAGAAAATGATGGATTTAAATATGTCACTCTTGAAAACTTGTGAATCATGAAACACGAAGGGAAATTATCACCAATGACATAACACCATCTCAAAAGATAAGGTAGGAGAATTGCACTTCAGAATGCAAGATGAAGAATACTTGAACTCCTCAAAACAAAACATGTGTTGAGCACCATGTTTAATTTTGAGTATAGCTTGGCAGATCATAACTTCGAGAGAAATCTTGAAGAACAATTGAATAATTAAAAGAATCCTTGATGAACCACCATGTAGAGCCTCTATGAAGAACTCCGGTAATAAAAAAATGATAAAACAAATGAGAAGTTTAGAACACAAGTTGAAGCCTTGCGATGATTTAGATGGAGCTTCGTGACGAGATAAAGCGGAAAACTTGGAACTCCGGAAAAGAAAAGATGAAGCATCTCGAACCGAGAAATGTGACATGATGAACAACTCTGGAAATAAGAAACTAGATCACTTGGATGAAACAAAAATAAGAATTACGTTATGCGTATCCTTCACCAATATAAATTGATGACAAGCAACGGATTTAGCATACTACTTATTCTTCTTGAGGGATTGAAAAGAGATATAGCACCAACTTGAGAAGGTATTGATGGAACCACCGATGGGATTTGGAAACAACGAATGAATTGATATGATAACAAAGGAAGTGAAATCTTGAACGAACCACCGTAAAAATTGGAAAAGAGAGTAGCAAGGGCACAATTCACCGGGAAGAATTTGAAAACGAATGAAGATACTTGAAGAGATTTAGATACATGAGAATGAAGAGGACATGAACTGATTAGAGGATATTGAACGATTCACCGGTAAGATTTGGATAATGATAGCTACACGCTGAGAATGAACAATTATGACATGATGGCCTTCGGAGGAAAGAAATGGAAACAACTCATGAAATGCTTCGGATGGTAAGAAAAGAATTGCCACAATCGAAAACAATTATGAGAGGATGGCATCAAGCTTGAACTATGCATCTTTGGAAGAACGGGTAAGGATTTAAGAGGAACTCTTCTTCGATCTTCAAAATCCGAGAATGACGACGAGAAACACCACCATGAATTGTTGAGACACTCCGGAACAAAGAAGAATAGAAATGATGAACCAACGATGAAAATATTCTGAAAGCGATCTTGGAGAAGGAATATGACTGATGAAAATTCATTCTTACGTCAAACTTCAAAAGACTTTGGGAATCACTCCGGATAAATTAGGAGAGTCAGGTAAGATCCTCGGAAAATACATGTGGGTTAGGGCCCTCTCAAAAGAAAACACCGTTGAACAATTTTAAAGAGAGGTTGCAACGGTTGAATTAAATGGCTTGAATGAGATAACAACCTCGAAATATCTTGAACGGATTGAGAATGGAAACATGATTCTTCTGAGATATCTAGAGCGCTCCGGATAAGAATAGAGAGAGGTGAACAATTAAGAGGTGCACCGACATGGAAAAACATTTGAAACAAGGAAAAGGGATATGATCAACACCGAAAGCTTGAATTAAATCCACCAGAGAAGAAAAATAACGAAGAATGATGAACTCAAAGCTCCGTTAGTATCTTCCTGAGAATCACCGGATAAGAACATTGACGGGAAAAGAATGGAGAAACTTCACATCCATAAGATGGATACTTGATTAAGTTATCTGAGTCCTTGAAGAAAAAGGGTGGGAGGGCGGGAAAACAAAGGCAACTTGGGGACGGATGATACGGATACGGTTGAGAAAATTTAGAATTGATCTCACAAATGTTGAAATGATCGGATCCACTTGACACAGAAGCACGCCGGTTGGAAAAGAATTAACATGACAACCTCGATGATCAAGAAGGATTAGTATTCACATAGCAATATGAGAACACCGTTTAGGAAAGGTATGGAAACAACATTTGACTTCGAAGCAGCTCGCATACCACACATAACACAAAACAAAGGATTTGTCTTGCAGAATAAGCCGAAACAAACATATGATAGAGATTTCGTCCGAAGTTTTCGTGGTGGGGCCCACACGGGCTCGATCGTACAACACCATCATGTACAAGGCAGTGCACATGACATACGAAGTTTCCCCGAACCAGCATAGCCAAGGGCTCTTTAAGACACAACGAGACCACTGTAAAAACGATCGTGGATAGGCGGACCACTAGACGTCGAACCCCAATCTCATATCATGCATCTGTCGGAAAGATATTCTAGGAGCTACTTGAATTCCCACCTATAAACTCCCGAAACTTTCTGGTTATGCAATCTGGTGTTGGGGATACAGGGGAAGCAATATATCTCACCCAAACTAACAATACCTACATCCAGCTGTATCCATCCATCAACACATAACCAAGAAAACTCCGGAAATCATGTACCTCAACCTTCGAAAAGCATCCGTTATACAAGCTATGGCAATACTCCCAAACTCCCTAGTACTGGGTGGCGTTGAGGTTATCTCACCAACAACTGCATAAAAGAGATTTTCGATGTCGGCAAAACTCAGGTATTCTAGAACTGCAACGATAAAATTGTGACGACAACACCTCGGAGCTCAAATCCCCGGGACACTGCCACAACCCCTAAATGTCAGGAGGCACCAAGAACAATGTTCTCGTCACAAGAATATCGGAACGATTCCAAGATACCCGCGTGATCCTAAAAAAAATTTGTGAAAAAATGAGAGGAAAGACAAAACATCTACGTCGAGAGTCCTCACCAGAGCGATGAAGGGGGCTGAGGAGTAAAAAGAATCCTACTCTCCGATATATATAATCCTAAGACTGAAAATAGTTTTTTTCTAGACTCAACAACGGCCAACAATCAAGGGGGCTCCTATGGTTGGTCGAGGCTCTGATACCAACTTGTCACGCCCAAGATGCGACCCTATCCTAAAGGAACTCAAAGGTCCCACCAAGGATAGAAGCGCATCTTCAAGACGCTTTTGTAAGGTGGATATCATTACATCAAACCATTACATAATAGTTGGGGATACATACAAGGCATACCAATGCCGCAAGGGTACAACAATACATCATACATAAGATCAACATCCGACTACAGATGAAACACAAACAGAAGATCAAACAACATCCACCCTGCTAGCCCAGGCTGCCGACCTGGAACCTATCCCCTGATCGAAGAAGAAGCAGAAGAAGAACTCCAAAACAAGTAAACATCGCTCTCGCGTCATGATCGTCGCATAACCTGTACGTGCAACTGTTGTTGTAGTAATCTGTGAGCCACGAGGACTCAGCAATCCCATAACCATGGGTATCAAGACTAGCAAAGCTTAATGGGTAAGGAAGGGGTAAAGTGGTGAGGTTGCAGCAGCGACTAAGCAAATATGGTGGCTAACATACGCAAATAAGAGCGAGAAGAGAAGCAAACGGAACGGTCGTGAAGCTAGCAATGATCAAGAGGTGATCCTGAACTCCTACTTACGTCAAACATAACCCAAAACCGTGTTCACTTCCCGGACTCCGCCGAAAAGAGACCATCACGGCTACACACGCGGTTGATGCGTTTTAATTAAGTCAAGTGTCAAGTTCTCTACAACTGGATATTAACAAATTCCCATCTGCCACATAACCGCGGGCACGGCTCTCGAAAGTTTATACCCTGCAGGGGTGTCCCAACTTAGCCTATCACAAGCTCTCACGGTCAACGAAGAATATTCCTTCTCCCAGGAAGACCCGATCACTCTCGGAATCCCGGTTTACAAGATATTTCGACAATGGTTAAACAAGACCAGCAAAGTGATACGCCTCCAACGTATCTGTTGACACACGAACACGTCACCGTGTACCCTCGACGCCGGGGGTGATGCACCGCAGCTCACGTCGAAGGAGACCCGACCGACAGCGTGATACGCAAGATAGTCGGCGGGCGCTTTTGTAGACCCGAAGCCCCGCTTGCCCGGGAGGGACCCCGTCAGGGCTCGCGACGGCTATGGGCTGCTCCAGGTCAATTTGCTCGCCCCTAGAGCCTCGTGGATCCGCAGCCCTCCAGTAGGAAGAACTAGCGAAGAACGAGAAGAAAGATACAAGGGAGAGACAAAAAGTAGATGAACACGAAAAAGTAGTAGATTGATTTGTTCGATTGTGTGTTGTTCAATCGGCCATCACCCCTCAGGTATATAAGAGGCGGCTGGACTTCCCATGCAAGGAAAAGGCTTGGATTCACGTCCAAAACCCTAGTCAAATTCGGATTGGTTTTGTCCGAACTTTCCAAAACTGTTCGGTTTAAACTGGCTGCACTTTGCGGATAACTTTTGAGGTTGTAAACGACCCCGGATGGAAATAAGCCCAAAAGCAATCTTGACCGTTTCAATGAGACGAAAAACTTTTATGTTGAATGTTTTTTTATTATAGTTCATGTTGAGGGTCAAATCACGCGTGCAACACAGGCTGTTATTCGCGCTACCTATCAGACAGGGTGTCTGGTGGGGCGCGCCACTTTTGGCTCGTGATAGTGCTGTATTCGGATGGCTCTAACTTTTGCATATGTACTCGGATTGGAACAATTCTTATATCTAAATCAATCGCTTCGACGAGACGAAGACAATCCATGTAGATCATTTTTCCATACGAGGCAGTCTTGGGGGCGTAATGTGTCGAATAGTGTTCTGAATACAAAATCTCAGTATTTCAAACACAACTTCGGCCTTCGAGATGAGATCAGATGGCGATGGCCCAAACTTCAAAGATGTTCACATCGACAATACGAAACTTTTTCATGTAGAACACTTCTCCATTTGAGGCCATTTTAAATAAGTTCTTGACTGTGCCAAAATCTGGTGCCAACACATGCCCCCCTGTTTTTCGGCAAAGCCTGTGTGCCGAAAAATAACTTGCACATAGCTTGCTCTAAGGACGATGTCAACACTCCATCTGCCATTTTGGCATATTCTTAGGACGATAAGTTTATATCGGCCATTGCTTGTGTGAATATTTTGACGCAAGCTTGGGTGAAACTTTCTCAACTTCCTTAACAATCCAATGATAAAGTTCCATAGATATGTATCTCAAGGTCATCCTCGGAACCATATTATTCACCCTTTTGCTAGGATTTTGCTGATAATCAATAATAAACTTTCTCCAATCCTTACTTTGCCTGCATAAAAGTTTCATTAGTGGCCGAAGCGGTGGGCTTCGGTTCGGCCTTACCTATGTTGACAAGACCTAGCATCGGCTATTGATAGAAATAATACAATACACCATGGTTAACATAGTAGCCGGATGCTTGCTGTGCCAACTCTCTCGAATTGTCATGTCTAGATATATGAAGGATATTAAAGCAACCAAAGGTAAATTTTGCATCTAGACATATCCCAAGATAACTATAAGTGATTCGTCAAAACATTGATAACCCTTGTATATTTGTTGCACTACTTATAACGAATCACTGAAAGCCTCAATCTGTATAGCACCTACAGCAACCAAAAGCTCCAAACCGAATAAATTTTCATATTCGGCTTTTATTATTGTGCAAACATATTTTAAGTTTTATGAGGCTTGTTTTGGTCTCCTATTGAACTAAGGACGATGTTAGGATACCACACCGACCATGCATTGACATAATCTTAGGACGATAGATAAATCTCGGCCATTACCATGTAAACTTCATTCAAAGCACATATAGCCGAAATAAACAAACGAAATGACAAATCAAGTATTTCGGCCCTTTGGATCAGCAACAAACTTGTAGCTAATCAAATGTATAGTGATTTGGCAATACCCTTTCATGATGTAAGAAATTATATTGCATCCATGGATTAAAATAAGCCCATTGAGGGTTACCAATCATACCTGATGACGAATTCCATGGCATAGGCATTAATGGCATAGTTGCAGAATATGGATAATGTGTAGACCAAAGATGTTGAAACCTTCGGCTTGGTCCTTCGTAGTTTTCACACTTTTCCTTCTTCACCTTTGCCGCACTTCTTGTAATGGAAGCTTGCACATAATTCTTATTTTGAGCACTTCCTTTGGGAACCCATGCCATGTTCCTTTCTTCAAGTTCTTGTGCACTAAGTTTTTGTAATTTCTTCTTTTGCCAATACGATAAGCCAAGCAGGCATCTCGGTTGTGATTCTGTTTTGACCAATGGCAATTCCTTTTTGGCCTTGTGCACTCTCAAATTCTTTTCTTCAGATTTGGCACTTCGATTCTCAATAATTGGTTGCTTCGTCTCATTGCCTTTAGTAGCCAATGTCAACACTTTAATTGGCTCTTTTTCATTTGAGATCAAATCTGAAATTGCACTCTTACGACCATCTCTCTTAATGCGGTAAACCTGCTTGACCACCTCTTTCTTCTTCGTTGAGCTCTGGACCGATTCCTTATGATTGAAACGGTCTTTGAAGTGTGATTGTTCAAATGTTGATCTTCTTGGAGCTGCATAGTATTGGTGAGATGGTCTAGAATAAGATGGAGAATGTGCCCTTGTATCATACTTGTCCCATGATGAATATGTATCTATATGAGCATAGGGAGGCATCCACGGCATTGGCATTGGCGGCCCAAAATAAGGATATGAATATGTTGCATTAAAATTATCACTTTGCCAATACCGATCCTCAAATTTGCGCCTTGGGGGTGACCTTGGTTTCTTTGCATGATTTGGCTGATAAGCAATCTTTTCTTCACTCTTCTTTTGATATTTATCCAATAGTTCAGCGAAGGTGACTTTGATCTCTTACACTTGCGCTTATTTCGGCCTTTGTTTTCTTCTGGTTTGCTTTCATCGATCATTGCATTTGCTTGTTGCCCCCCAGTCCTTGGCGTCTCCATTGTAGCTTCGATGGAATTCTTGCCCTCAAGATTATGTTCATTATGCTCTTCAACAACTTCTTTACTTGAAAGCTTGATCCCATCACCTGTAGTTTTTACCTTCTCTTCAAATGGACCGGCTTGAATCAGCCGATGCAAAAAATTTCTACCATCGGGACCAATCGGAATAGACTGGTCATCTCTTGGTGTCTCAACAAATTTCAATCGTCCTTTATCAATGGCCGATTTAACTATTTGATGAAACATGTTGCAATCCTCAAAATTATGCTTGGACGAATCATGCAACTTACAATACATTCGTCCCTGGATAGATGGTTCAACATGGTGATCAAGAATTCTAATATAATTATTTTGCAACAACAAATAAAATATTTGATCACACATGCTTGAATTGAAGGTAAACTTTTCATTCTCTAGACGATCTTGTTGTGAGAACGACTTTGGAGTTAAGCAAATGAATGGTTCAGATTTTGCATCACACCATTCGGCTATGCATTGTGTTTTGCACTCTATCTCCGATGTCTTTGGGTAAGATATTATACTAGCATCAGTTTTCTCAACAGAATTTAACCTTGGCTTTAATTTTCTAAAATAAAAATAGTTAGAACATACATGTCTCGATTGAGACCAAGTGCAAGCCAAGTATGAAATAAGCAAAGCTACCCAAATAGATATGAACTTTAGATAAAGCAACGGGGAAAGCTTTGGCTGCAATAATAAGTCATTATCGGTCTTTATAAATGGCACAATTGGTTGACCGATATGTTCTAAAACAATTTTATTGCTAACAAGTAAATTACCCTTCTTCATTGGTCTTTCAAAATTACCTATGAGGAATTTTCTAATAGATGCATCAACAATAAAGTTGTGACCAAATCTGAAAATAGGTAGATTACCCGCTATGCATACCTCTTCAAATATGTTGGGAGAGCATAATGGTGGTGCCACTTGAAGAACATCTTGCTTCGTCTTTGGATGGCTCCCCAACACCTTGTCATCATCTTTTTCTTGATTCCGTGCATCATTGCTTTGAAGATCCATGTCAGCCGAACTTTGTTCGGCTACTTGTTCTTGTCCTTGAGGCTTGTCAATTTCTATGGCACGAAACTCATAGGGCAGGAAGTAGGTTCCATTGACTTCGGAAAAATCAAGTATGGTTGTTTTGCTATGCTTTCCATGCCCTTTCTCAATAATGCTTGCCTCTTTGGATTTGATGGTCTCAGAATATATACTACTTGATTCGGCTTTTCTAATAACCGAATTTTCTTTGTTACCTGAATCAACAACTTTATCTTTTTGAATTTGCAAGGCTTCTCGCTCTCGTCTAATTTTAGCCCACATCTCAGCTTGGCGAGCTTTAAACTTTTTCATCTCAATTTCCATCCACTCGTCATGAGATTGCCCCCTAATACTTTGAGACTCTTTCGGCAATGAGGTGCCAAAACTTTGCGATTTTTTAGGTGGTACACTGGATGGTACAGCACTGGGCGACTGCATCATTTGCACAATTCTAGCTTTTACAGCAGCAAAATCATGAGGTTTCCCGCCTTCTATTAGTTCCTGGCGAATAGAGTTGCACAAATCCCAAGAGAATGTAAGCTTGTTCTCAATTACCCAGTCTGGATATGGTTGCCTACAATGCTTTTAGACTCTTTCGGCAATGAGATATTGCCGAAATTCTGTAATTGTGTAGGGGGGACATGATATGCCACAGTAGTAGGTGAAGGCATTTGTGCTCCTGCAGAAGTTTCACTTATTCGGCCATGACCATGAAGGTGCTGAGCCGAGTTATGGACATCAACAGTTGCGTATGGTGCCAAAATATTAGTAGCGTCAGGTGTAGCATATGATGTTTGAGGGTAATTGGCCAAATAACTAGTAGTAACATGACCAATTCCCCTATCCACCGGCACGTTTGGATTAGCGTACTGCAAGTTATTTGCCGATGAATAAAAACTTGAAACACTTTGTTGCATAGCATTGGAAGTTCCTACATAGGGTGTCTCAACTTGATTAACCGAACTCATCATGTTAGTCGTCGGCATATAAATTTGTGGGGTTGCCGATGCATGGGAGTTGGGATACATATGTTGCATGTTGCTAAAATTATATGAAGTAGAATCATGGAGATTTTGTTGCATCGGCCCTTGCACATAATTAGATGCATGATTGATAAAACTAGGGCTAGCCGATACATTATGCTCATTAGATGATCTAGCAACAACATATGCATTATTTGCATCTACATATTTGAATTGGGTATTCATATTACCTTTGTAGATTGCAAACCCTAGATGACGATCTCTTCGTAGCAAGAACGGGCCGGAGACCGTTCAAAGCTTCGTTCCCAGCGGAGTCACCAAAAAGTGTGTTGACACACGAACACGTCACCGTGTACCCTCGACGCCGGGGGTGATGCACCGCAGCTCACGTCGAAGGAGATCCGACCGACAGCGCGATACGCAAGACAGTCGGCGGGCGCTTTTGTAGACCCGAAGCCCCGCTTGCCCGGGAGGGACCCCGTCAGGGCTCGCGGCGGCTATGAGCTGCTCCAGGTCGATTTGCTCGCCCCTAGAGCCTCGTGGATCTGCAGCCCTCCAGCAGGAAGAACTAGCGAAGAACGAGAAGAAAGATACAAGTGAGAGACAAAAAGTAGATGAACACGAAAAAGTAGTAGATTGATTTGTTCGATTGTGTGTTGTTCAATCGGCCATCACCCCTCAGGTATATAAGAGGCGGCTGGACTTCCCATGCAAGGAAAAGGCTTGGATTCACGTCCAAAACCCTAGTCAAATTCGGATTGGTTTTGTCCAAACTTTCCAAAACTGTTCGGTTTAAACTGGATGCACCTTGCGGATAACTTTTGAGGTGGTAAACGACCCCGGATGGAAATGAGCCCAAAAGCAATCTTGACCGTTTCGACGAGACGAACAACTTTTATTTTGAACGTTTTTTTATTAGAGTTCATCTTGAGGGTCAAATCGCGCGTGCAACACAGGCTGTTATTCGCGCTACCCATCAGACAGGGTGTCTGGTGGGGCGCGCCACTTTTGGCTCGTGATAGTGCTGTATTCGGATGGCTTTAACTTTTGCATACGAACTCGGATTGGAACAATTCTTATATCAAAATCGGTCGTTTCAACGAGACGAAGACAATCCATGTAGATCATTTTTCCATACGAGGCAGTCTTGGGGGCGTAATGTGCCGAATAGTGTTCTGAATACAAAATCTCAGTATTTTGAACACAACTTCGGCCTTCGAGATGAGATCAGATGGCGATGGCCCAAACTTCAAAGATGTTCATATCGACAATATGAAACTTTTTCATGTAGAACACTTCTCCATTTGAGGCCATTTTAAATAAGTTCTTGACTGTGCCAAAATCTGGTGTCAACAGTATCTATAATTTTTTTATTGCTCCATGCTACTTTATCTACTGTTTTGGATTATATTGGGCTTTATTTTCCACTTTTATATTATTGTTGGGACTAACCTATTAACCGGAGGCCTAGCCCAGAATTGCTGTTTTTTTTGCCTTTTTTAGTGTTTCGAGGAAACAGAATATCAAACGGAGTCCAAACGGAATGAAACCTTCGGGAACGTAATTTTCTCATCAGATAAGATCCAGGAGACTTGGACCCTCCATCAAGAAAGCCACGAGGCAGTCACGAGGGTGGAGGGCGCCCCCCCTGGGCGTGCCCCCTACCTCGTGGGCCCCTCGAAGCTCTACCAACGTACTCCTTCCTCCTATATATACCTACGTATCCCCAAACGATCAGAACAGGAGCCAAAAACCTAATTCCACCACCGCAACCTTTTGTATCCACGAGATCCCATCTTGGGGCCTGTTCCGGAGCTCCACCGGAGGGGGCATCCACCACGGAGGGCTTGTACATCATCACCATAGCCCCTCCGATGAAGTGTGAGTAGTTTACTTCAGACCTTCGGGTCCATAGCTAGTAGCTAGATGGCTTCTTCTCTCTTTTTGGATCTCAGTACAAAGTTCTCCCCCTCTCTTGTGGAGATATATTCGATGTAATCTTCTTTTTGCGGTGTGTTTGTTAAGACCGATGAATTGTGGGTTTATGATCCAGTATTATCTATGGAAAATATTTGATTATTTTTTGAATTCTTTTATGTATGATTGAGTTATCTTTGCAAGTCTCTTCGAATTATCCTTTTTGGTTTGGCCAACTAAATTGGTAGTTCTTGCAATGGGAGAAGTGCTTAGCTTTGGGTTCAATCTTGCTGTGTCCTTACGCAGTGACAGAAAGGGTTGCAAGGCACGCATTGTATTGTTGCCATCGAGGATAACAAGATGGGGTTTTTATCATATTGCATGAATTTATCCCTCTACATCATGTCATCTTGCTTAAAGGTGTTACTCTGTTTTTACTTAATACTCTAGATGCATGCTGGATAGCGGTCGATGAGTGGAGTAATAGTAGTAGATGCAGAATCGTTTCGATCTACTTGTTTTGGACGTGATGCCTATATACATGATCATTGCCTAGATATACTCATAACTATGCTCAATTCTGTCATTTGCTCAACAGTAATTTGTTCACCCACCGTAGAATACTTATGCCCTTGAGAGAAGCCACTAGTGAAACCTATGGCCCCCAGGTCTATTCTCATCGTATCAATCTCTACCGCTTTATTTACTTGCTTTGTTTACTTTGCCTTTTACTTTTTACTTTGCATCTATCTATCAAAAATACCAAAAATATTATTTATCATCTCTATCAGATCTCACTATCGTAAGTGACCGTGAAGGGATTGACAACCCCTAATCGCGTTGGTTGTGAGTTGCTATCGTTTTGTGTAGGTACGAGGGACTTGTGCGTGGTCTCCTACTGGATTGATACCTTGGTTCTTAAAAACTGAGGGAAATACTTACGCTACTTTGCTGCAACATCCTCTCCTCTTCGGGGAAATCCAACGCAGTGCTCAAGAGGTAGCACAAAGCCGCCTGATGTGCCGACAAATCCCGATAGGAGCTGCACATATCTCGTTCTCCGGGCACACCGGATGAGCAAGACGTCGGGTTGGCATAGACCCTAGTTGCCCAGGAGGCGCTGGACATCGCTCGGTTTGGACCAGCACTCGGAGGAGAACTGGCCCGGGGGGTAAATAAAAATGACCCTCGGGCTCTGGAAACCCAAGTGAAAAAAGGGCTAGGTGAGGCAAATGGTAAAACCAAGGTTGGGCCTTGCTGGAGGAGTTTTATTCAAAGCGAACTGTCAAGGGGGTCCCATAAATCACCCAACCGCGTAAGGAACGCAAAATCAAGAAACATAACACCAGTATGACGGAAACTAGGGCGGCAAGAGTGGAACAAAACACCAGGCATAAGGCCGAGTCTTCCACCCTTTACCAAGTATATAGATGCATTAATTAAATAAGAGATATTGTGATATCCCAACATAATCCTGTCCATCATGGAGCAATCTTCAACTTCACCTGCAACTAACAACGCTATAAGAGGGGTTGAGCAAAGCGGTAACATAGCCAAGCAATGGTTTGCTAGGAAGGGTGAAAAGGTTAGAGGCTGACATGGCAATTTGGGAGGCTTGAAGAGCAAATGATAGGTAGCGCAACATAGCGATAGAACGAAGCAACTAGCATAGCAATGATAGTAGTGAGATCCAAGGTGACGGTCATCTTGCCTGAAATCCCGCTAGGAAGAAGAACGAGTCCATGAAGAAGACAAACGGACGTAGTCGAACGAATCCTCACACTCCGGAACGAAACCGAAGCTAACGAGAGAAGCAACCCGGAAAGAAGCAAACAACATGGTAAACACACAAGCATAAACATGGCATGATGCACAAACAAGTATGATGCATGTACGGTTTAATGAGGCATTGGCATGGCAAAGTGCAACAAATAATACTACAAGTTAAGTGGAGCTCAATATGCCTAGGTTTTTGGGATTAGGCTAGATTAGGTATGAAGTTGGTCTATATATAGGGAAAGGGGGGTTTAGGGTAGATTTGGACCCTCCGATTAAATCCGACGGTCAAGAATAGAAGGTTAGGGGAGTCCAATGGAGAAACGCAGATATTTTATAGATGTTTGGAGATGATCCGGAGCCAATGGTAATGACTGAGCGGGTCGGGTTCGGGGGAGTTTCGGACGCGCGCGCGAGGGGCTGCGAGCTGGCAAGAGTGGGTCAAACGGTCAGGCAACAAAAGAACGGTTGGTCTAAGAAAGGTCAACGGAGGCGAGGAAGAAGCGGCAACAACAAACGGCTACGAGTTTTGAAAACAATGCTGATGCAATGCGCATGATGCTATGAGATGAGATGCATGGCATGAACAAAATGCAAAACAAAAGACAAAACCCAACCACGAAGGAAATATCATATCGCATCTCCGAAAAAAGGCAAGAGTTGGAGTTACGGATATGGAAAGTTGCATCCGGGGCGTTACACAGGTTCACTATTAGTTATTGATCGGAGAGGTGTCTCGGTCATGTCTACATGATTCTCGAACTCGTAGGGTCCGCACGCTTAACATTCGGGGATGCTGAAGTAATATTGGGATATGCATGTTGGTGACTGGATGTTGTTTGGAGTCCCGGATGAGATCCCGGACGTCTCAAGGAGCTTCGGAATGGTCCGGAGGTAAAGATTTATATATGAGAAGTAGTTTTCAGGGTTTCAGAAAAAGTTTCAATATGTTTAGTATTGTATGGGGAAGCTTCTAGAAGGTTCTGGAAGTCCACCAAGGGTTCCACCATGTCCCAAGGTCCAGCATAGGGTGAGGGGAGGTGCCCTGGCCTTACTGGGCCAGGCGCACAAGTCCCTCAAGGCTCATGTGGCTTGGGAGAGGTGGAAAGTCCGCATGTGTATGGAAAAGGAGGGAATTGGACTAGGAGTCCAACTCCCCCCCCCTTGATGTGCCCCTAGGGCTTGGAGGGCTGGCCACCACGCCCCTCCACCTATATATAGTGGGGAGGGGCGCCCCAACAGGACACACAAGCCCTTGGCCCCCTCTCTCTTCCATTACTTTGTAACTCCTCCATCTTAGTTGTTTCGGTAGCGCTTGGCGTAACCTTGCGGGAATCACTCCACCACCATCATCGTCATGTCGTCGTGCTGCCGGCGATCCCATCTACTTCTCCCTCCTCGCTTGTTGGATCAAGGAGGAGGATACGTCATCGAGCCGTACGTGTGCTGAACGCGGAGGTGTCGTCCGTTCGGTACTTCATCGGTTTGGATCGGGATTGGATCGTGACGAGTACGACTACATCAACCGCGTGATATATGCTTTTGCTTACCGGTCTATGAGGGTACATAGACACACTCTCCCCTCTCCTTTCTATGCTTCTCCTAGATAGATCTTGGGTGTTCGTACGATTTTTTATTTTCATGCTTCGTTCCCCAACAGTAACCCTAGGTACCCTCGATGCCTATATAAGTCGAGGGGTTTGGTCCGTAGAGTTAAGTTAGATTCATACACATACAATCCCGAGGTAGATCATCGTGTACTTTGTTCTCCATCACAATCAATACAATAGAAGCAAGATGCGGGTTTTTATGTTGAAAATGTGCACTAGATGCAATAATATTTGTATATTTTCTATAATTAAGAGTTTATATTCTATTCTACAACTGTTATGATTCTGGAATACATGATTCAGAGAAAAACTCATAAGCACATGTAGAATAATAAAATGGTAAAACATGATTCCTATTTCTAATCTTTGCCTACTCACAGACTAGACGATTAGGAGTTGGTGATGGTGTTTCTTTGCTTGATATTAGTCATCCTTTTGGTTGATCTCTTCATACCTAGGTGGAAAAAGGACAATATTGGGTGTTCTAAACATTTGCAATGTTGTGTAAATTGTAATCAAAATTCTGAACTTCATGTATGGAACTTTGTATTGCTTCTATTGTATTCGATGGGACTTTGCATGAATTTGAGCACCTTATTAGAATAGATGGCACTTTGTAACTTTTACAGATGAAATGGTATTCGATGGAACTTTGTATTCATCTGATCACTTTATTAAAACAATGGCACTTTGTAATCATGCGCAAAAGTTTAAATGTTTATAGATGGAACTTTGTATTGCTTTGTATCGGAAATGCACTTTGGCACATGGGAGCATATGCTCCTGCTATTGGAAAAACATTTCAAAATGTCAAAAATTCCAAAAAAAAATTGACGTGTACATCTCGATATTCTATGTGGGCACGCCAAGTTTCACGGAAAACCAACATTTTTTGTGGTTTGTGTAAAAAAGACAAAAATGCCTAGTGAAAAGCCACTTTTAACACCAAATTTTATCTCTTTCACACGCGACACAAAAGTTGTCAGTTTTTCGAACCGACTTTGTGAGTACGTAGAATGTCGATATGTACGCCCAAAACATTTTGTCAACATTTTTTGACATTTCAAAATGTGTTTAAGACACATTTTAAAAATCAGGAGCATATACTCCCAGGTGCCAAACGCCACTCTCGCTTTGTATTGTATTCAATGTACCTTGTATTAATGTGAGCACCTTAGCAGAACATATGACACTTTGTAATTGTGTGCAAAAGTTTGAAATTTCATATATGAAACTTTGTATTTATTTGAGCACCTTATTGTAACATATCAATTTTCGTAATTGTTTGCAAAAGTCTGAACTTTTATAGATGGAACTTTGTATTGCTTTGTATTTTATTGAGTGTAACTTTGTATTAATTTGACCACCTTATTAGAACGTATGGCACTTTGTAATTGTGTGCAAAAGTCCGAACTTTTTTATATATGGAACTTTGTGTTCAATTGAGCACCTTATTAAATATATGCCTTTTTGCAATTGTTTTGCAAAAGTCCGAACTGTTATGGATGGAACTTTGTATTGTATCTGCGTTGTTAGCAATTTGGCACCTTGTTTGTGCAAATGTTCAAACTTTCAAAGATAACACTAGGAGATTAATGTGTGCAAGAGTGCCACTTAATTAGCATGTGTGATTAGTCAACAAGTAATAACTCATTTTAATTAGCCGTTATGATAAATAAATGATGCTTAGCTAGTGCCCACGCCAACTAGTTTGAAATTCAAACACAAAGGGGAGCAGGTCACTATGGTGGATGGCAGGAAAGGTGGCAGGGCTGTATGGTAGGAAGGTGACATGGTTGTATGGCAAAAAATGTGGCATTGCTATATAGGATGCGACTATGAGTCAGTTTGATTCGCATCCTGGCCGTTGAGTGCCTGGCCTGGAGCCTGCTAGGGATGTGCTTGGAGAGTGTTTGTTTGCTGTCTTGGAAAAACATGATGGAGAGTGTTTGTTTGCTGTCTTGGAAAAACGTGATGCAACTTGGCCTGAACACACCACAACTTGGTTAGCCTGGCTTCTAAACCAAGCAAATTAATTGGCCTGTCTTTTTTCTAGCGCTTGGCCAGCCTGGGAACACTAGTTCATACAAATAGTACATGGTGTGATATATTCTATCAAAAACTAGTAAACTTTTTTGGCCATCACATTATTTCGTCAGACCGAGGTACCTTGTCCGGGTTTATTAAGCCCAGGCAGAAAAGGAGCTTTATAAATGAGGACATAGCTACTCTCTTCGTCCGGGTTTATTAGGCGTCAGTAAAGATTCGGAGTAATCTTCAGGTTGTTGGTTTTTACCAGGCATGCAACCGAGGCCACCGACCAAACAAGCCTATGTGCCGCCTATTATGAGGCGCATGACTACCTCGCTTATAGGGTGCATGTGGTGGGCCTGCCCAGTAAGACATGGCTCGTCCTGCTAACATCATCCTGACATCACCCGAGTTTTTTCTTTTATTTATATTTTAAATTAAATGCATATAGTTCAAAACTTAAATTTACTTAGGAAATTTAAAACACAATTTTGAAAAATGCGAACATAGTATTAAAAAATTGTTATAGCAGTTTGAAAAAATGTTGATAATTTTCAAGGAAAATGTTCGGGACAATGAATTTTTTCCCGCATTTCAAAAAAATGTATGCGATTTAAAAAAGGTGTACACAATGTAAAAAAAATGTTCCGTGCCATTAAAAAAATGTACGTCACATTTGATGGAAATATTCCCACATCCCAAAAAATGTTCATGAAATTTTGAAAATGTATATAAAAATATGAAAAAAATGTTCACATAGATTATTTTTTTCTTTCCATTTAAAAATTGTAGCGTGACATTTTATGAAATATTCACGTGTTTTCAAAAATATCCGTGAAGTTTTCAAAAATGTGCATAAAATGTAGAAAAATATTTTCATAGTTTTAAGAAAATGTTTATTTCCTTTTGAAAATATAATACGTGTATTTGAAAAAATATTACCATCGTATTAAAAAAAGTGTTCAAAACATGTACACCATTTATATTTAAAAATGTCCAACGTGCATCAGAAAATGTTCCATGTGTGCTCTAATAATGTATGTTCTGTATTGAGAAAAATTTGACATGTGTTGAAAACAAAGAAAATGGTAAAAGCCAAAAAAGAAATAAAAAGAATCAAAGAAAACCAAAAGTAAAAAAGTGAAGAAAAAATAACCAATAAGAAAACAAAGAAAACCAGAGTGAAAAATATAAATAAAACAAAGAAAACCATGAAATCAAGGAAAAAAGAAAATAAGACGAAAAAAAATAAACCGGTCGAGCCTCGAACCTAGAGCGATCGGCCGCAGCTAAATGGGCCAGGCCGCAAGTGGTCGCCCGTTAACTACGGCCTTAGAGTTCTCGCAGAAGGCAGTGAATCCGATAACTACGGCCCAGTTAAGCCCAGGTCGAAGTCTCTCTCCCAGATCGGGGGTTTATGTCTCCTTCCCCGCTGAGAAAAGAAGCAGCTCGTGGCAGCTCCCTGCAAAAACCCTAGCTTTACCTCCGCCACCAAGCGCCTCCACAATGAAGCTCGTCAGGTAACCGGTGCTCCTTGTTCGACCTTTTTCCTAGGATTCAGTTTCGATTTCCCTGGAATTTACTGATTCTTCCGGTGCAATTTTTCGCCCAAATTGGTGCGGATTTGGGTGGCCTGCAGATTCTTGATGAAGCTGAACAACGAGACGGTGACCATCGAGCTCAAGAATGGTACCACCGTCCACGGCACCATCATTGGTATGATGCGCACCGATCTTTACTGAGAGAACTAGATTTTTTTGTGTGGGTGTTGGGTGGGAGAGAGAGGGGAGGGAGAGGGGTGGGGGGGGGGGGGGGGCGTTCTTTGCTGAGGTGGTGGGTTGTTCACTTGTTTGGTTCGATGCATTTGGTGACGGTGCCAGCGCGATGTCGCCTGTTTGCTATGACTTTTAAGAAGCCACTTGATTTTCTGTGCAAAGCCTCTGTCTCTGTCATTGGAACCATGGACATAGCAGGGCTGTTTGTTGGTCTTCAGCGCTGTCATCTGCTTGCTGCCATCTCGAGCTAGTGTGCACTTGAGCCTTCCTTTTAGTCGTATCCTGCAGCTGTCTGTATTTTTGTTTTTGGTTAAGCTTTTATGTGTATCTCTTAATGTTGCATCTATTCGTATAGTTTACTTACTCAGGTTACTAGTAGTAGAAGTAGCAAATTCTGATGGGAATTGTTTGATTAATTATCCTGATTTCAGTAGGTAATGTTGCTTATGTCGTGGTAAACCAAACATAGATTGGATAACTGTTGAGCGATGAGAAGATGTTGATGACCAGATGAGTAGGTTACCGGATGTTGAAATGGAAATGGCAAAGAAAGTATAAATGAAACCTAAAATGTACTCCCTCCGTCCACAAATAAAAGATGTTTTGGATATTTCAATACGGACTACATATTGACTGAAATGAGTGAACGGACACACTAAAACGTGTCTATATACATCTGATTTAGAAAAAGGTTTGAACATCTTATATTTGTGAATGGAGGGAGTATTTTCTTACTGAATTACCTTTTTCATGTTTTGAATCCCTGGTGGAATATATTAGGTTTTGTAGGAAAACTTCAGGCGGACAGTTTTCTATGCCTTGCTAAGTAAGCTTTAATAGTGTGTATTTTGACATTCGTTCTATAGAATTACTCTGTCTGTAACTTGATACAAGGTAATATAGCATGTTAAATAAACTCAGCATGTGCTAGCTGTACTTACCTTCATGTTGCCACATGCTTGGTTCTGCAAATCTTTTCATGGTTGATTGTTTAGTCTTGTTTTCCACGTCCATTTAAAGTTACATGCTCTTGGTTGAGACTGCAGCATCTATAGGTTCCATAGTCCCTGTATACGCCTGTCTAATAGACAGGCTTGATAAATCTGGTGACTGAGAGCATGTTAATTCATTTTATAGATTTAATTGTACTAGAAGAACGCCCGTGCGTTGCAACGGGGCCACATTAACTTTAAGAGTTCAATATTACGACATTGGCGACCTTTTTTACCATCAAATCCTCACACACACACTCTCTCCCCCTCCCTCTTCCTCACTCTCTCTCTCCCTCTCTCTCTCTAACACACACACACACATAGCCTATTCTCCCCGCCAATAAGACTCACTCAATTGGCAATAATGTGTGGACTTGTGGTGAGCTTGACTGAACTAATGGATAGTGTGATACATTCCCCAATCATTTAACAATGAAATTTCAAAAATGGGAAGATTATGTAACACCTCAAGTCGTTAGCTACAGTGACCTCCTCCTAATGATGCCATGTCATTAGGCTTGCTAAGCCAAACTGCCACTTGATAAAAATTAAAGCCCAATTCAAATTTAAAATGAAGTCAAATAAATTATTTCGTCAAACAGTAAAACTAAAATGTCCACCATATTCTATAAATTCCACTGATCTTTGACATGTTGAGCCCAACATTTTTTGACCCAAAAATTAAATCTTGTCAAATTAATAAGAGGTCCAACAGTAGTTAACATAACCAATTAAATATAAACCTAATTTTATGTATTTCCTTTTGGCCCCAAACTTTTTGTGCCACCTAAAAATATTGTGCTCGAATTGTGTGCATAGTTTCACAATTAACAAAATCCATTTAGTTGATATAAGAATAAATAGAAAACGGTGTTAATAAGGAGAAACGGATTAGAATACATTAAAACCAAAAGGAAGATGAAAAAGGGGATTCCCCCTACCCTCCGGGCCTTGTCGCCGAACCGGCCCAGTGGTCCAGTCCCCGCACGGTCGTCTTCTCCTGTTCCCCGACCACCTCGCCGGCATCGAAGGGGAATGGATAAGGGTGACGCCCTGCCTCCCCTGCCCCCATGGCCTCACTCCTCGACGCCCCCTCCCAGATCCACTTCTCCTCCTCGCTCACTCGATCCCGGTGATCTGGACGAAGTCAGATGCCACGGCCACCATGACCGACCCCGTCCACACGGCCACTGCCCTCCCTGCTGGCTAGGAGCTTGTCGAGGAGCTCCGAATGCCTCCGCTACTTGGTCTGCGCCAACGAGATCAAGTCCAGCACCCCCAGATCGACGTCGTTGCCGTCTTCCTCAACCTTCGGCCACCGCGACATTGTCATTCGATCCGCGCCGCCCCGAGCTCCCCTGTCTTCCCCTAGGGTGCCATTGACACCGGCGTGATCTCCTCTTGCCTTTCCCCAGTTTCCCCTCTCGTTTGCTCTCCTTAGGTATTTCGCCGTGGCCGAGAACCGCCGTCCGCCATGGCCATTGCAGGGGTAGCCACTGAGCTCCTCGGATTGACCCCGTGGCACATGCCCGCTCCTATGCGAGCCCATGCCCGAGCCTTCAGCTCTTCTTCCGCGCCCGCGGGGCCACTCCCTCTCTGGCTCTCCATGCCCACGCACGTGCCACATCGCGTCCGTTGCGCCCGCCGTTGCCATCACGCTCGCCACAGCCATCGCACCACTGTGCCCCGCGCGACGCACACCCTGGCCGCGCGTCACACTCTCGCTCGCTGGGCTCGCCCCGTCTGCTGCCGCCTATCCCTTCGCTCGCCCCGCTGTCGCGCCCCTGCCTCGCGCAGCCTCCTGTCGCGGCCATCTTCTGTCGGCCGCCCCCTCAGCCACGCCGGCCGCATCTCTGCCCTCCATCGTCGGCTGCTCGCCTCGCCTGCTGCGTGCTTCTTCCTGCTGCTATGCGCTGCTCTACCACTGGTACGCTGTTGCGCCATGCCCTCGACACCGCTGTGGACAAACGTGGCGGAGGGATTGTCAATGGAGTATGAGGAGGAGGGGGCGGAGAAGGTGTGGAGAGGCAAGAGGTCTAGGGTGGCGTCAGCTGACTGTGGTGGAGGTGATTATGCGAGAAGGAGCCGGAGCGGAAGGAGAGGTCAAAATTGAAAAGAATCGCAAAAAAATCATAACCCGGAGATCTCATTCCAAAAAAATGCTAATATCGATGGAGGGGTGATTTCCTTCAATAGGTGGAAAACATAGGAAATATTGGATGTTATCAAGGAAAGGTAAAAATTTAGGAAAGTTAGGATTTTGAACTGATTTCTATGCAAATGGGGTTTTATTGTTTGGTAACATGATATCAGTACCTGCCCGTTTGTGACGTGTCTGATTAGGAAAGTTTGCAAATGTTAAGAAACTATTTATTGGGAGGAAAGTTTGTGACGTCTCTGTTATTTGTTTCCTAAAACAAATTTCACTAATGAGAGAAATCGATTGATTTAGATAAGTTAGGAAAGTTAGGTTCAAATCTATTATTTGTTTCTTAAAAAATTGTTATTTGTTTCCTAAGACAAATTGAACCAATAAAAGGAATCGATTGATATGAATAATTTAAGGAAGTTAGATCCGTGATTTGTTATACATTAGGAAAGTCCTGGTTGTAATAAAGAGTGGAGAGAAAAATAAACCGATGGACCAGGGGGTGGTGGGAGGAGAGACGAAAAAAAACCAGCGAAAAAAAACCGTGGAGACTATTCACCAACTGCTCCATTAGGAGTAGAGATTTGTTAAGATGTTAAGCTAGTTAATTGAAATGTATTCTGCAAATGTAATTCTGTGCAGTAAAAATGCTAAGAATATAATGTTTCCTTCATGAGCTGGCATCGTTTGAGAGCATGGTTAATAGCATAGCCAACTGCTGGCTCTGTATAGTAGTCATGTCATCTACTCCCTCCGTTCCTAAATATTTGGCTTTTTATCAATTTCAAATGGACTACCACATACGGATGTATATAGACATATTTTAGAGTGTAGATTCACTTATTTTGCTCTGTATGTAGTCACTTATTGAAATCTCTAGAAAGACAAATATTTAGTAAAGGAGGGAGTATAGCCTAACTAAAAGCCAACCCATATAGGAGTACTAGTTAACTATAGGCATTTTCTACTTTATCACTACCTGTCCCTTCTCCTTCTCTGACAGTGCTTCTTGCAGCCTGTGCTGAGCTAGCAACTAATTTATAGCCCGTTTCTCTTGTCTCTCCTCCAACTCATCATAAATATGATATGGCACCTCTTATGTCATCCTATTATACTTGCTCTGATATAGCAATGAACAATTTACTATGTTATGAAGTTCTAACGACTTCAGATAAGTAAAGTTGATCTTCCTTTTTGAATAATAACATCTGCAGCTTAGATAGTCATGTTGGTTATTGATTTTAGGAATGTCCTCAAATACTTTACATATCTCATTCATCGGATCTCACTTCATTAGTACTTTCTGATGTTTCCTACCTGTGATATCTACACACTCGAAATTTGTATTGGATGTAAACCACATGTTAAGGTTGTAGGAAATATTGTTTTGTATTTTCAACTTTTTTCAAGTTATTGAGTATCTAATGTGAACATATAGGAGTTTTGCTGGAACAGAGTTTGAAAATGGCATGAGCTGTGTTGTTTTAGTAAAAGTAGTGGATTCTGGTTTCAGAAGTGCTAGTCTTGCATTCATATCCATATTTTAGTTACAATTAATCTGTCAGTCAGTCCTCTGATATGATTTTCTTTCTCATCATTTTGTATTATGGCCTGTAATCATCCTGAAGTGTATTCATTAGTAGTGTATGCATGTGTCCTGAGTTCATGCCTATTTTGTAGGCGTCGACATCAGCATGAATACTCATCTGAAGACTGTCAAGCTCACATTGAAAGGGAAGAATCCTGTTACCCTTGACCACCTTAGTGTGAGGGGAAACAACATTCGATATTACATCCTTCCTGACAGCTTAAACCTGGAGACGTTGCTGGTTGAGGAAACACCAAGGGTGAAGCCTAAGAAGCCTACTGCAGGTTTGGTATTAGTGTCTTTCTGTGTTCTATTTTGTTTATGCACTATCACTGGCGCCGTCCTCTGAACACCCCTTCCTTCATCTGGATGCAGGGAAACCTATGGGTCGTGGGCGCGGCCGTGGTCGTGGGCGCGGTCGTGGCAGGGGGCGCTGAGCTATGTTATACCTTGGAAATTTTGCACTGCATGCTTGTGTGCAGTGTAATCTGGTTTCTTACTTGTACGGAGCAATATTCTTATTAGAGCCAAGAAGACGTTGATATTGGCTGTACCAGCTGTTCTTGATGTGGAATTATGTTATGTTGTTGGTGTTTGACTGATGTTCTGAAGTGTGCTAGCTTTATATTGCGGGTGTTCAAAAGTGTGCTATCTTTATATTGTGATTATTACTGTGTCATGAATCCCATTTCTAGGAAATTTATCTGGTATGTTCCGACAAAGTATGAGTAATATCCGACAAAGTTGAACAATGGTTGTGACTATTGCTATTGGACAAGTATTAAATGCATCATCAACAACAAGCACAAATAGCGTGGACAAATACTGCGCAATGGAAGGATGAGGGCAAATATTGTGACATGGATCAGGGCGATTGCTGCACAGCCATGTCTGTAGTCTACAAAGCATTATTACATCGAACAAATGAATAGCCACACCATTACAGACAAATGGACAGAAACTATAGATGTTTGCTTTACATAAAGATTGCGCAGTGTAGACAAGCACCATTGATGAACATTTGCTCACTGATTACACCGTCAATGGCGGAAGGAAGGACAACAACCTGGGCAGCTGTTTTCAGTCTCACATTATAGGACTTGGTCGTAAACTTGCTTAACTGCAGCAGCCACCTGCTTGAGAGGACGAGCCAGCACCACCTCCAGATGCATTGGGGACAGCATAGCCAACCTTGATTCCGTAGGACTACAGCGAATAAGGAAAGAACATTATACATTGAGAACATTAGTTTGGGGGAGGAGAAGTGCTAGCCTAGTCAATCAGCACTACAGGAAATGAAAACAACTACTGTTTCAGAATAAAGCAGAAGAGACGTTCTTAGAAGAAGAATGAATGTAAATCAAACTTTGGTTTCATCTATTCGCCAACACTACTAAAGGACGAAAAGCTGCATTTATGGGGTATCGAATGGAACGAAAGGAGCTGCCAATGACAAATGAATAAATGGCACAAAGCAAAAAATACAGGAGACAAGAACAGAGAGAATATATAACTGGAGACTCATCTAATCACCTATCCACACTCATCCCCTGATGCTTAGATGATCAAATGCTAAGAGAAGCACATGATCACACTTCCAATTACTACTAACACAGAAAAGTTTGTTGACCTGCCCAAGTACACCTGTCCTCCTACCAAAACTTAAATGATTACAACCTGATAAGATACCCTCTTGGGTGTCACATGCAACAAGCAACATATCCCCAAAGCCATTTTGTTGCATTTTCTTATGACAAGATCTCCAGTAAAAAACTGTTATGCTCCCTCCATTCCTAAATATAAGTCTTTTTAGAGATTCCAATATGGACTACATACGGATGTATATAGACGTATTTTAGAGTGTAGATTCACTCATTTTGCTCCATATGTAGTCCATATTATAATCTCTAAAAAGACTTATATATTTAGGAACAGAGGAGTACAAGTTATGTATGGCACCAGAAGGAGACCAGACCAATATATTTAACTTGGTTATTTGATAAACAGAAAATTCATGCAATTTAACACTCACCTCATTAGATACATCAAAAACACCATCTTGGATTTTCTTGTATATTGTTCCAGCCGTCTTAATGAATGCCTGCACCACAAAAAAGATGTGAGTTTTCTTTTTGGGCACAAACTAAAAAGTGTAATCCCACAAAGCACACTAGGAATAAACCATCACCTCCTCAACATTTTGTGCTGTTTTTGCAGATGCCTCCATAAAGACTAGACCATGCTCCTTGGCGAACTGTTCACCCTCCTCGTAGCTGACAGCCCGTCTATGAGACAGATCACATTTGTTTCCGATTAACATCACTGTCATATTGGCATTTGCATGCTGTCTTGCATCTTCTAGCCAGCTCGCAAGATGGTTAAAAGTTTCCCTCCTGAAGTATGGACAGTCAGGTGGAAGGACCATTAGCATGCAGAAATTTGAACACAAAAAGTGTTGTATTCCCAAACCTACTGTACCTGGTGATATCATAAACCAAAAGAGCACCAGCAGCACCTCTGTAGTATGATCTTGTTATAGATCTGAATGATTCTTGGCCAGCCTGTAATGTGAAGAAATGATAGGTATGAGATGGAGGGCTCTGTGAAGTCGAACTCAATAACCACTGTGGATCCTGGACTACAGAAACATGCAATCCCAAGCAAAATCACATGCCAATTTAGTTAAGCAGTCGTCAACAGCAAAACTTGTTATGTAACTAAGGAAAAGCAAATCATAACATGGTATGATGAACAAGCTAAAAGAACAAGTATAAACATGAGTGCGAAACTCTTAAGTTAAGTGGCCACAAAAGGACCCCTTCGGTACAAAAGTGTCCCCATATTGGGGGGAAATGCAGTCAAACCATTAGAACTTTAACTAAAAAAAACACCTTGGTGAATACGTACTACTTAGACCGTCTCAAGAAATGCATACTAGTAGGTTTATCTGGGAAACACTGGATTACTATAATCTTTTATTAGGCTTTGCAAATATATTAAATATTACTCCCTCCATCCGACAATACTTGTCACCAAAATGAATAAAAAGAGATGTATCTAGAACTAAAATACGTCTAGATACATCCCCTTTCATCCATTTTGATGACAAGTATTTCCGGACGGAGGGAGTACAACGGAAGTTGGTGACCAATAGAGAGATGGAAATTGGTTTTTAGAATCCGTGCCAAAGCAGCAAATGCCCAAATGGGGCATCCTTTTCTGACCAGAGAGAGTGATCCATAACTACTAGATATACTGTAAACTACTTCCTCCGTCCCATAATGTAAGACTTTTTTTTACACTACACTAGAGTCAAAAAAACGTCTTACATCATGGGAGGAGTAGCATATGACAAGACAATAAAGCAAGGAATGTATGCTTCATTTACTCCGCGGAGGGCAATACTGCAAGCAGTAGGAGGGAAAATAACTATACTGGCCAAAATTAAATTGCATCTGAATCAAGAGTTGCTAGTTGTAACAGAAAGGGCACGGCGTGGAGCACGAACCGTGTCCCAAATCTGGAGCTTGATGGGCTTGTTGTCGATGGTGATCATGCGGGCGCCGAACTCGACGCCGATGGTGAGGTCGTGCACGGGCTGAAACCTCTTGTCGGTGAACTGCAGCAGCAGGCATGACTTGCCCACGCCTGCAAAAAGAAAAGAAAAGCAATCACGACGCGCACGAAGCAAGCGGCGCGCATGGCCAAGAAAGCAGCTCAGCAGCCTCGCGGATCCGATCCTATTCCTACCCAGGGGCCATACGGGAGAGATTCGGGAGGGGCAGGGGAGAGATTGTGCGAACCTGTGTCGCCGATGATGATGTACTTGAAGAGGTAGGCGTACGACATGGTCGATCCCGGCGGCGACGAACGGATCGGAGGAGCGGCGAATTGCCAAGGATTCTAGCGTCTGATTGGTTTAAGAGAAGGGAGAGGGAGGGGAATTGCGGGCGCTTGTGCAACCGACGCACGCGACAGCTATTTTGATGTTGGCCGACCAAAACTCGAGAGGCAGCCCACGGTACGCCTAGCTGGCTGGACGCGCGTGCCACGTTCATGCTCGTCTCGGCCCTTCGCGGCCAAGGAATCCGGCTGGATCTGGTTCCAGGTGTTTCTTTTGCTGATTTGGACGATGGAGCCAGGCTACAGTCTCATTTATTACTGAGAATCAAAAAAACTAGCACATGATTCACCTTTAAAAAAAGACGCGGATAACCACCACACGTGTGGTATTTAAGGGGTGTGTGCCACACGCCCGTGTGGCATAGACACGGACCAACCCGCACGACGGCGTCCGGGCGCTCCCATCCATAGCCCGCACATCTGGTGTGTGGCTCGATCGCCCGCACGTCCGGATGAGCGAACCCGCTGCCCGCACAACCTCACGCGCCCATCGGTCGAATCCCCGCGTTCGAATCACATTGCCACCGCCCGTCGTCATCTCCAACCTCTGCATCGACAGATCTTCCCCTACCTCCGTCGGCTTCCTTCTCTAGTTGCCATGGCAACCATATCAGATCCCTAGCGCCCACACCCCCCATCGACGGAAAAAGACGACAACAAGCTCACAGGTCAGAAAACATGTCTCCTCCTCCTTCCCAAATTCCCATCCACTCTCCCTCCCGACCCCGTCGTAGATTTCCCATGTAGATGGCGACTGGATCCACAGTTCTGGCTGTTCATGTTTATTCTCCTCTGCCCTCCAACGATCACAAATTTGCCATGTTCTATCATGGATATGATCTAAGAAATTAGGTTTCAGATACTGTCAGCAGGTGTTTGAAGAGGATGTTTGAGATTCACTAACAACAGGGCAGAACAGAGCAATTTTGGGTAGGTCATATGAAGTGAAAAAAATATATTTGCCACCTACATATGTCGGCAGTTGCCACCTATCTATGTCGTCAGTTGCCATCATATTATATTATCAGTTGCCATCAGTTCGACAAACTAGTTGTCATCCAGATTGTAGAAAAGAGGATGAACATGCGTGCCCTATCATCTGAAAAATGCACGCCTACGATAATTCCTACTTGCCATGCTGTAATAGTTGTTTACGACATAAATGTGATAAGATTGTCATGTTTCCTTTTATGTGCAAACAACAAACAAATGGAATTCAAAATACCGAGTAATGATGTGTTCTTATTCGTGCAATTACCAAAAACACAGTGTGTAAAGCAGAGAAAATGAATCATGAAGACAGGGCTGACTCATGGTTTTATGGAAGGCCACAAGCTCCATTTTGGGATGCAACAGAGTACAATCAACTCATTTCTACAGGACCATTGCTGCCACTAATAGAGCAGTACGCGAGCTTAGTTACGATGCATGATCAAAAAAGGACAGTTGACATGTTTGTGGACTTCAAAATCGTATTCTACTTACGTAGTGCAATGACATTGTTTGCAGGTTCTTATGACACGAATACACAGGCGGGGGTACCGTGGCAAGTTGGAACACGAGGGGCTATCGGTGATAGATATACAGGAAACCTGTTGGGTTCTACGGTAGGGTGCGTCGACTGCAAATTAAAATTTTCCTACGCGCAGAACAACAGGAACATGCTAAGGGAGATGGATCACGGATCGTTACCACTAGACGCGCAGTGTCGTGCAGCAGAAGAAGAGTTGGGGCAGCGCGTCCGCGTGGATCGTCTCTTCCTCGTCCGATCTTCCTCGAACAGCCGGTCGTCCGATCCCACGTACAAGTTCGCCGGAGCGGCGCAAGTGCATCGCCTCTAACGGTATCCGCGCGTGCAGGAGGAACGTCGTGCGGCGGACTGCTAGGTCCGATCACACAACCGGTCGCGAGTGGAGGTGGCTATTCGCAACACATGCAAACCCTAGTTGCAGCGCCGAAGCGATCAACCGCCTGAGTGTGCCGCACCTCCACTTTATATAGGCGTTCGTCCAGGGCTCAACACCTGGGCCTCGCACGGACCCTAAAGCCCACAAGTCTACTCGGTCACATTCCTAGTCCAGTTCGGATCACATCCGACGAGTGTCCTATGAACCGGCCTCGTAGGTTCCTTCCCTTAAGCGCGCGACCCCTTAGGTCCAAGTCGGCTTGGTCACAGTTCGGATCACCTCCGACCTGCACGGTTGGTAGCGGCCTCTAGCAAGGTGTGCCGACCACCAGGCAGACTATGAAGCTGGTTAGGCGAACCTATACAACATGTCACACTTCTGTTCCCTTTGCCACACGATATATGTTGTCGGGCTCAAGGCGAGTCTGTCATCCTTGTGCTAGCCCGACCTCTTTCTCGTTCCAGTGATACCGACCACTATCCGGATTATCTCATAATCCTTGTCGCATGGCCATGCTTATCCTGGTCGGATCACACGAGAGGGCCCAGAGTATATCTCTCCTGATCGGAGGGGCAAATCCCATCTTGCTCGACCATGTCTTGCAGCATGGGTCTGGACAAGCCTGAAACCTACCTTTGTAACTACCCAGTTACGGAGTAGCGTTTGGTCGGCCCAAAGCAGGTCTGTCACCATCCCGAGTACATGCGCCAGCTCAGGTCTTAGGACATAGAACGTTTGTTGTACTAGAGACTCACAGATGACATATCGCTACATCTCATAGTTGGGTCTGTCCGACTCGGACCTTATCTCAACTCGGATCTGAATACGTCGAATTCGACCAGACCTTTCCAAGTCCATATTTTTTGGTTAGCATCCAATGCTCCATGGCTAGTGAGACCAAGCCATTGACTGTGTCATATGCTAGTCTAGTTGGTTGTGCGTCCACACAACCCTTTCGACTAGGGACCTTTTAGGACAGTCATCATACAATGCATAGTCCCACAAACAAGTCACGTACTTGCTGATACACATCATTGATAATGTAAAAGGATTATCTTTATTCATAAACACATAGGAAATATCATCATACATGATTGCCTCTAGGACATATCTCCAACAGTCTTCCATTTGCACTAGAGTCAATCAAATAGACATCGAATGCACATAGCTCTAACGTGCCCCTCATGCTTGGGTTGTGGAAGCAGCTTAGTCAACGGATCTGCAACATTTGCATCCGTGTGGATCTTGCATAACTCTACATCACCATTCTTTACGATCTTCCGTATCAGGTGATATTTCCGATCTATGTGTCTGACCTTGTGGTGATTCCTCGGCTCCTTGGCTTGTGCGATGGCACCAGAATTATCACAATAAAGGTCTAACGGTTTCACCGAGGCTGGGAAAGTACCAAGATCATCCAGAAAATGCCGGATCCAAACACCTTCCTTTGCAGCTTCACAAGCCGCAATGTATTTGGCTTCTGTGGTAGAATCAACCACCGTATCCTGCTTGGAACTCATCCAGTGCACTGCTCCTCCGCTCAGGACATACACGAATCCGGACTGTGATTGACAATCATCTTTGTCGGTTTGGAAACTAGCATCGACGTAACCCCTTACGACGAGCTCTTCCTCACCTCCATAAACAAGGAACATCTCTTTAGTCCTTTCAGGTACTTCAAAATAGTCTTTACAACTGCCTAGTGAGTCTCACCTGGGTTGGCCTGATATCTACTTGTTAGGCTTATTGCAAAAGCAACATTAGGCCTTGTACATATCATGGCATACATGATGGATCCGATTGCCGAGGCATACGGAATCCTACTCATCCTGCTTCGCTCATCAGATGTCGAAGGACTCTGAGTCTCGCTTAGCCTTATACCATGTGAGAGTGGCAAGAACCCTTTCTTCGCTTCAACACTTTATCTATGTACGTGCTCTGGCTTAAGCCAAGCAGCCTCCTTGATCTATCTCTATAGATCTTAATGCCTAAAATATACACTGCCTTGTTCGATGAGTTTTTGTGCACTGTTGCATAAAATAATAAAAATTCTAATGAGTTTTGATACAGGCTATATAAACAAAGATGAGTCATAATGCAATGGCAAAATACTTTTGCATGGCACATGCAGGCACATACTTGTCATGCTTGCATAGGGATATGCATGAAATCTTGGTGCAACTAATATGTGTGCATGCACACTTTTCTGGCCACACGTACGTAGGCGGCTTAGCTAGCTTAGATACGTATGTACTTACGCTATTCTTGTACTTATATGCCGGCAAGTTCGCATCCATATGTCGCCGAATACCCGCTCCTATGTATAGACCATACATATACGTATTGGAGTATCTGCGGCCGGCCCGTGAGCGTGCACGTATATGCCTGAGTAACCGCACTATCCAAACATGCCTAAATGTATTGATTCAAATGGATTTTGATCTGGATGCGTACACGAAGAAAAAAAAGGGCAGCATGTTCTTGTGCGGCATGTTCGGAAAGAAACCGGCTGGACAGTATATACCCATAAATCTATGTGTACGAGATGATCTTTCTTTTTATTTGTGCATGCGTGCAGGCCAAGAAGAAAATTATTGAAAAGGAAGATTGAAAGATGGAAAGCTTCAGATGCGATTAGCAACTAGCAGCCCAAATATTGGAAAGTTTGCACCGACGTGTGGTGGCCAAGGGTTCTGCCTCCTGCCTATATAAATACAAGAGAACCCACGCAACCGGGGCAAGGAGGGGAGGCCTCACGTACCAGCAGAGGAGAGAGACAGAGAAGACGGAAACGCGCCGAGCCGGCTGCGTCGAGCAAGGGGCGCCACAGCCAAACTCACGCACGTAGCCAGCAGAGATGAGGCGTGCACCAGGACAAACACATCGCAGGAGGCGACGGCGCGCCCGTGGCCGCGCATTTGATAACACACGAAGCCCTGGAGGAAGAAGCCGGCTACGGCGACGCCGAGGAGATGAGACTAATTTTATTTTGTTACTATGTTTTTAGTGCTACGTGAGAAGAACAATACACAAGGGAGGCAGAAGACGCGCTGTGGCGGCAGCGTCGAGAACAACAAGAAGGCCGCGCCCACAGCGGCGGCATGCTCGCCGGACAACGGCGGCAGTGGATGAGGCGTACATCTATATCTCTTTTATGTATGTAGGGAGCAAGCACACATATCACGGACGGAGGACCTCACGCAAGAACACAACTTGCGAGGGAGACAAAAGGCATGCAGCGCACTAAGAAGAGGCAGCCGGCGAGGCAACAATACATCCCATAGGCTCCCGCACGCCCAGAGAAGACGAGGATACGCGCCCCTTGCGGCAGCGTCGAGGAGATCGGAGAGCGCGCCCATGCAGTGGCGCGTGCGCCAAGGGAACACGACGAAGACACCCTCACACGGAAGAAGAGTAGCGGCGAGCAGATGAACAAGCCCACAGGAGGATTTCCGACGGTAAAATAATCTTATTCTTGTTCTATGTGTGTAGGTCTCACGCACCCGGATGCGGCGGACAAAGCTGCAGCCGATGTGGCGCTCTCACACATGGCCGCACACTCACCCATGGACGCACATAGCAAGGAGGAGGCGTCAAGCCTGCTGGGAGGCCGATCGCCATCTACTTCGTCAAGTCGGCGCCATAGAGGACGGAGGCGTGGAGCTCGCCCAGATGATGCCCTTGACTTCGTCATCAAGCCGGCGCCATGGAGGATGGTGGCGTGGAGCTCGCCAAGACGACGCCCAATGTCAACATCATCAACCAGGTGCCGCAAGGATCGTGACGTGGAGCTCGTGAGGATGCCGCCGATGGGCCGCGGTGGATCGCGGCGTGGAGTTCGCCAAGATGACGCCAGTGTCAACTTCATCAAGCCGGTGCCATGGAGGATGAAGGCGTGGAGGCTCGGGAGGATGCCGCCGCCGTACCGCGGTGGATGGCGCCATGGAGTTCGCCAAGATGACGCCAATGTCAACATCATCAACCTAGTGCCGCAAGGATCATGACTGGGAGCTCACAAGAAGGACGCCGGCCATCCACTTCGTCATGTTGGAGCTAGAGGACGGAGGCGTGGCGCCCATTGAGGATGCCGCCGGCATCTACTTCGTCAAGCTGGAGCCCGAAGGCGCGGAGCTCGCAGGGATGGTGCTGCGTGTTGCGGAGGATGGCGAGACGGAGCTCGCTAGGACGACGCTCATCCTCTTCTTTATCAAGTCGGTGCCATGGAGGACAAAGGCATGGAGGCTCGCAATGATGCCGCCACCATGCCGCCTTCGATGGCGGCACGGAGCTCGCCAAGACGACGCCCATCGCCAACACCCGGTACCACAGAGAATCGTGGCGTGGAGCTCGCAAGGAGGACACCACCAACGTCAACATCATCAAGCTGGACCGGAGGCATGGAGCTCCCGAGGATGCCGTCGTGTGCCGCGAAGGACGAGAAGGCATGGAGCTCGCAGGACATCACCACCAATGTCTACCTCGTTAAGATGGAGCCCGCGACACGGAGCCAAGAAGATAACACACACCCTCGATTCTATCTACAACACGGAGCCGCGATGCGGTGCTGTCCTTGACCTGGAGGAGAAGATGGTGCCACATGACGGTCTCCATGACCCAGAGCCCATGAAGATGAGGCGTGATGGCGAGGAGGCAACGTGACTTTGCCAACACTAACTTTCGATGGCCCCGTGTGGTGGCACCCTTGACTTGGAGGACCACCGTAAACACGGCGTCCAACAGAGACGAGGCGCCAACCACACCGGCATTGCCGATACGAGCGAGTGTTGGATTTACACCAACACTGGTCTCCATAAGAATACTTCCGCGAGGCGAACCCCTTGCATACCCGACGAAGCCGCTACATCATCAAGAAGTCCGAGCAGAGCAGGAACCATGCAACTTCAACACCGACTACATCAACATTGTCAAGACCGACGAGGCACGACGGCAAGGGCGAACGTGGCCAGCACAAAGCCATGTTTTGAGTAGCACGTGTACCGACGAGGAAACAGGCTTTGCCGCCGCCCACACCACACACACACACACCAGCATCATCATGCATGGAGAACACGAAGCGAAGACGATGAAGACGACCACACGGCTTAATCGGAGGTATCTCGCAGAGCAACCCGCAGGAGTAATTAACCGGGAGCTTTTCGGGGGCCCAGGAACCAGGAGACTGCACATCGCCATAGTCATGCAGGCCGCGCTAGTAGGCCACGGAGCGCAACCATTTTTTATGGGATCTTGTAATTTTGTTCATCCAAAGAGATAAATGAAATACTTGTTTCCCGTATCACTTTTCTTTGCGTACTACGGTACACTGGCACACCCACATTTTTTTCTTTTTCCCTGGCGCATGAGAGAAATCCATACTCCTTCCCTTCTATCGGAGTGCACAATTAAGATTTTTCTCATGTCAAACAAATTGGCATGCCCGGTGGGACATGGTTCTCCTCCCATCTTTGCTTCGCTGTGGTCGTTGAATTCGGCTTTGCCAATCTCCCTATGTGCACAACATGCTGCAAGGATTTGCGCCGGTAAGCCTATTTCTTGCAAGTGAACTCTCCCACGGCAGCAAATCGGAGCAAGTGGTGATCCAATTTGGATCAATACCGTTGACGACCGTCATCAAGCTCGGCGCCAAGATCTATGTGCACCAAGTCCTGGAATCTGCGTAGTTTCAAACTATGCAGTCCATGAAGGTGCAAAGGCGGGTGACACCCAAGGTGAAGAAGGTGTGTCGTGAGCTTATGCTCAAGCCTCACCCTATTTAAGGATCCAATATGGGTGGACATCAATGGGGACATGGAGGAGACTCGACACCTCAGCGCTAAGATCATCAATAGACGAGCAAGTGCGACTTCCCTTCACGCCTTTACCATGACTCCACACTCGAAGCCGCCAACACCGACACCCCAGCGCACCGAGGGGGAAGTATCTCAAGACCCTACAGTCTCTATCAACCTTGATGATACTCGAAGAGGTGCATGGGCGCCATGTCTCCACAACTCAGCAGTTGATGGATGATCATTCTCCAACAACAATAGGTTCTCCATTTCGTGTTGTTAGGCACGACACCAGGTGGCGAGGATTCAAGGTGCAAGTATGATGAGGTGCCAATCCCGAAGTCATCATCCTCAACATGAGCGCCTCGACGACAGTCTTCACCAACTCACCACTTAGAGCGGGGGCATCCTAACATGCCCCCACGTTGTAAACAATGGCAAGACGTCGAGACGTTGGGAGGATCCCTCAACCCACTCAAAAGTGGCGACCACGGGACCCTTTACGGCAAACAGTTCCACCACGACATGCATCCCCTCCTAGGTAGGGAGATCAGCCACAACTACAAGTGACGGCGATAAGGGCTACATCATCCACTCGGCACCATCCCGTCCTCTAAGGCGAAGGGTCGTCAATGTAGGCGCCAACTGCAGCTCACCCGAGGTGATACGTGACTCAACCAAGGCGGGGTGTCGGCCACACCACTGCCAATATGGAGCTCGCTCGAGGTGGGGCACCGTGCATACCACCACCACCGTGGAGCTTGTCCAAGGCGGGACTCCATCTACATCGCTATCGCCCGACCTGGAGTGGCCCCAAGGCGGGGGGCCATCTACACCTCCATCGACATGGAGTGCCCCCAAGGTGGGGCGCCATCTACCTCCATTGACATAGAGTTCGGCTAGGCAGGGCTTCTTTTTCATCATCATTGACACAGATTTCGTCAAAGATGGGGTGACTTCTACACTGCCATCGCAGAGTTTGCCCAAGGCAGGGCCATCATCTACATCGTTGCCGTCCACACCAAGCTTCGCCCGGGCGGGGTTTGGTCTACATCGCCGCCAACAAGGAGCTTAGCGTTGGGTGGGAGTCGGTCTACACCGTCACTGACATGTGCATGCCTCAGGTGGTGTGTCGTCTACACCGTCACCAACACTGAGCTCGCCTAAGGGTGGGCACTGTCTACACCGCATTGGAGCTTGCCAAAGGCGGGCATGCGTTTTGCACCTCTACCAACTGGGGGCTCGACCAAGGCGTGGTGACGTCCACACCGCTGCCAATGTGGAGCTCATTAGACGTGGAGCATCGTCCAGACCGCCTCCAATGTGAAGCATTGCCCGAACGCGGGTGCCATTTACATAGCCTCGGAGCATGCCTATGGTGGGCGTGCCGCTTGCTCCTCGCCAACATGGAGCGCACCAAAAGTTGGGCTCCATCTACACCACCCGTGGCCATGTTGGAGGCATCATCATCAACCTCCGGCATAACGAGGAACGCTGCTACATCAACATGTCGTCACCATCTTCATCAACGTCACACTCGGTGGGGACGTTGACTACATTGACACGCTGCCATCCGACTACATCGACACGGCGTCGCAATCTTCATCAACTCTTCATCTGGCGAGGGTGTCATCTACATTGATGCCGACGGATATCCACATGACATCGTCATCTTCTTTGACTTACTACCTGGCGAGGACACAGACTCCACCGACACGCCTCCTTTCTTCTACACCGAGCGAAGGTCATCCCCGTAACCGCGATGCCCCAAGTTCTACATCGACGAGCTAGTATTATCATCATCTTTTAGCACCACTGTCATGCGGCGACACGCAAGTCTTCTCCAACTTCTACGTCAACACGCTTCCCCGACATCGTCCAAGCTCCGACAAGGCGAAGCTATACTCCATCGACTTGTCTTTACCGATAAAGCAATCCATATCTTGCTAGGCACCGACAAAGCGAAGGCAAGTCATCCAGTCCGACACCGACAAGGCGGACACCACCAGGGCGGGCACCAACGAGGCGAAGGCCACCCACTTCATCATCGGACAATTGACAATATGAAGGTACATGGCTAAGCATGGTCAGAGCGATGGGCGTACCGCTCTCCCCTTCACTTCATCACCACATCCCCACCATCTACACCAAGCCAATGACGCAAATCGGAGCCTTCAACAAGACACTCGGCAAGATACTCAAGAAGACAGTGACAAGGAACAGGAGAGACTGACATGACCATCTCCTTGAGTCCTTGTGGGCGTACCTCACTACGGTTCGTACCCCAACACGGGCGACTCCATTTTCTCTTGTTTACGGGAGTGAGGCGGTTCTACCACGGGAGGTCTAGCTACCCTCTTTGAGGGTGGCTATCCAAGATGAGATCACCCAAGAAAAACAGGTACAACTGCGGTTTCAAGAGCTCGACGCCCTTGAAGAGGGGTGACTTCATGCCCTACAGAACCTGGAGCTTTACCGCCAGAATATGGTGAGAGCTTATGACAAGCTTGTCAAGCAACCTATCTTCTGAAAAGGCGAATTGGTCCGCGTGCTTAGGCGGTCCATCATCGTGACGCACAAGATGAAGGGCAAGTTTGAGACAAAGTGGAAAGGACCATACATCATCGAGCAAGTCTATGATGGGGGAGCATACCAACTCGTTGATTCCCAGGGAGTCCGACCTATGCCCCCAATCAATGGAAGGTTCCTTAAAAAAATTCTTAAATTTTTGCCTCTTTTGTTGCCTTTCGGTTTTTTTTGTTGGGGAAACTTTTTCTGTGGGCTATCGGATCCATGGTGCATTCTCCTTTGCATTTCGTGGATATATCTAGTTTTCCCCAATTTTTATGGACTAAGTCCAACAAAAAAGGTTTTCCCCTATCACACCATGTTGTTGATTGAAGTTTCGGCCACCCTAGGACTCGTTGGCGGGTGGCACGATGTGTCAGGTTGTAGGTTGAGCGGCCCTTACACCCACAATGCACGACACATACTAGGTGTATGCTTCCGGAGGCAGCGGAGATGATTACTTGGGCACTTCTGAGTATTGAGACTCCACGCTCTTCATGTTTCCCGGGATGCCTCGTGTTCACAGAGGCTCACACTCCCTAGGGAAGACTATAGGAAAAGATCATGGAGGGTTGCCTGACCGAACACAAGTTGGTTTGGTGCATAGTCACATGGCAACCCTGGGGTGTGCCACCAGAAGCCCCAGATAAAGTGTAGAGGGTTTTTCCTAGTACACAGAGGTGAACAGTTGCCTTCCAAGTTCTCAAGATGGGTCCCGAAGAATCCTGGAAGAAGAGTCCCCAAGAAGTTTGAGCCGAATGTCAAAGCAAGTCCATGAAGTCCGCGGCCACTCAATCATCCGCATGAGCAATCATAATAAAATTTCCAAAGTCCAAGAAGCAAATTCAAGAAAAGAAAATCCCAACAGTTCGAGAAGCTGTTAAGTGTTCCCAAGCAGTAAGAAATCCACTCGAAGGAAGGCGGGAGGTAGCTGTTCACCACCCCTCAATACACACGAAGAAAAATTGCCAAGCCATTGTCCCAAAACCATTTTCCCTGAACCTACTGTTGGTGTCAAAACCGGCGAATCTCGGGTAGGGGGTCCCGAACTATGCGTCTAGGCGGATGGTAACAGGAGACAAGGGACACGATGTTTTTACCCAGGTTCGGGCCCTCTCGATGGAGGTAAAACCCTACTCCTGCTTGATTAATATTGATGATATGGGTAGTACAAGAGTAGATCTACCACGAGATCAAATAGGCTAAACCCTAGAACCTAGCCTATGGTATGATTGTTGTTCGTCCTACGGACTAAAACCCTCCGGTTTATATAGACACCGGATAGGGCTAGGGTTACACAGAGTCGGTTACAATGGTAGGAGATCTACATATCCGTATCGCCAAGCTTGCCTTCCATGCCAAGGAAAGTCCCATCCAGACACGGGATGGAGTCTTCAATCTTGTATCTTCATAGTCCAGGAGTCCGGCCAACGATGATAGTTCGGCTATCCGAACACCCCCTAGTCCAGGACTCCCTCAGTAGCCCCTGAACTAGGCTTCAATGATGACGAGTCCGGCGCGCATATTGTCTTCGGCATTGCAAGGCGGGTTCCTCCTCCAAATTCTTCATAGAAGATTTTGAACACAAGGATAGTGTCCGGCTCTGCAAAATAAGTTCCACATACCATCGTAGAGAGAATAATATTTACATAAGTTCAATCTGCTAACGCATTCCGTGGTGTGACATCACACCACGGCCAAGCCTTTATTCGAATCATTTTTACTGTTCCACCTCAGCGCGTTTAGCGAAGCGGTTTCCTTGGCACATCTTGTCAAAGCAGAGATCGTGTCCCCTTATTCCGGGATTCTCGTTAATACGGGCGTGGGTAACCCAACCGTGCCATTGATTATGGCGCTTGGGAGATAAGCGAGTTTTACCAGGCTGGTGGGGATGCATAGTTTCGTCCGTCCATATATAAGGGGATAAGGATCCACCTTTTTGCCTACACCTTCTTCCTCCTTTGCTTATCCATTTCCGCACACTCGAGCTCCAGTGCCCAAGTCCGCACATCTCGCCTCAACCTTCCCCAGTCATGTCCGGAGCGGGAGGCAAGTGGATGGCCTCCTCCTTCACGGAGGGGCACATCAAAAGGCTGAGGAAAGCCGGATACCTGCACAACGACATTGCGCACCGGCTTCCAGACGAGGGGCAGCTCGTCCCCACCCCCAGGCCCCACGAGAGGGTGGTGTTCCTTCCCCATTTCCTCCGCAAACTGGGCTTCCCACTCCAACCATTTGTCCCGGGGCTCATGTTCTACTACGGCCTAGATTTCCATGATCTGGCCCCGAACTTCATCCTCAACATCTCAGCGTTTATCATTGTGTGCGAGGCCTTCCTCCGCATCAAACCCCACTTTGGCTTATGGCTGAAAACCTTCAATTTCAAGCCGAAGGTAGTGGGCGGCCAGCAGGCGGAGTGCGGAGGCACCATGGTGGGCAAGATGCCTAACGTCACATGGCTCGAGGGCGCCTTCGTGGAAACCATCAAAGGGTGGCAATCGGGGTGGTTCTACATCACCGAGCCGCGTGACCCTGAATGGGCAGCGGCCCTTGAATTCAGATCTGGCATCCCCACACGGCTCACCTCCTGGAAAGAGAAGGGCCTGACATGGGGTGATTTGGAAGAGCTGACCGGACTCCAAACCTGCGTCCAAAACCTTGTGAACAAGAAGGTCAAGCTTGTCAATGCGTTCCAGGTCATGCTCATCCGCCGGATCCTCCCGTGCCAATAACGGGCTTTCACCTTGTGGGAGTTTGATCCGGCACACCACCAAACCTTGAGCAGGCTCTTCGACACTACGTACGAAGACGCCTAGAAGGTGCTGTTCAAGGGCGCCGAGGCTCCCGCATCCGCTACCGAAGATCGCGGATTCAGCTCGCAGCATCAAGCCGGCGAGGTAAGCTATTTTACCCTTTACGGGGCACTTGTTTTTCATAGTTTGACTCTATGCGGGATCTAAACTCCCTTACCTTTGACAGGCCTGGCAGAAGAAGTCTGGGCAGGTTAACTATCCGGCTCCCTTACCAGAAGACCCAGCGGACGCCCGATTGACGGGGCTGCTGGCTCCGGCGCCTTACGTGGTGCCGGAGAAGAAGGCCAGGAAGAAGGACATGGGAACCCGAAAGAGTTCCCGGCATCAGGTGTTATTGGACTATCGTCCGATGACTCCGAGGCGGACTCCTCCCGTGAAAACGAGGAGGAGAAAAAGGAAGCCGCTCCCCCAGCGGGGGGAGAGAAGAAAAGGAAGGCCTCCCCAACTGGGGAGGCTGGAGGGTCCAAGAAGGGAAGGACCCTTCCTCCGGACTACTCCACCAACGCCGACGATGGCGAAGAGGATTGGCCCTCGAGGGCCAAGCCCCTGGCGAGATCTTAAGTGTCCGGATTCCAGAATAACTCATGATTTTTCCTTTGTCGCGTAGTGTCTTCTAACGCCGAATACACCCATGTATCCCGCCAAAGGACGAGCTCCCCGCTTCGTCGAGCGGTTCCCTGGATTCGTCGGATGTGAACAACACTTCACTTCCGACTGCCTCCTCCCCCCGTGACGCAGACGATGCTGCGGTGGAGTCCCAAAAGGGGCCCAACCAGGAGGAGGTGGTCCTGGAGGCGCCGCAAGGCGACCTCCCGGACTCCGGGCACAAAGAGGGCAAAACCCCAGAGGGCTCTAAGTCCGGCCCTGTGCCGGACTCCGTACCGGAACCTATGGTGGTTCCGAAGTTTGGCGAGCGGGCTCTTCGTAAGAAGGGCAAGACTGCGACGCCGGTGGCCTCCGTCCAACCGGAGGCACCAGATAACTTGCTGGAGGCGCTCAATGGCGCCTCCCTCGACGAGGAGCACCGCACTGTTATGAGTGCGGTGATTCAGAAAGTTCAGTCCGCCAAGAGCGGGCTGACTGAAGCCTGCACTAGCCTTCTAACAGGCTTTGAGGTATGTAATTAAGATATGTAAAAATAGTACCGCATAGATAGTAGCCCCTGATGCTCAGTTTGGTGTTCGGAAAGAAAAGCCAAACTGAGGATCTAAAAAGATATATGCAGGAGTCTAACATAAACATGTCAATATGGGAATGCAGGCTGCGCTGCTGACCTCTGCCACACTGACTGCGGAGGTCGATGTATTGAAGCAGAGCCTCGAGCGGTCCGGGAACGAACTCGGCCGTGCCAAGAAGCAGCTCGAGGACAAGGAAGATAAGTAATACCTTATTAAAGTAATACCTTATAGAAAGGATTTGGTTGCAAAAAATGACAGGAATAACGTGAGTATTGCAGGGGCCACGAACGAGGTGGCGACCCTGAAGGAGGCGGTGTCCAAGGCCGAAAGCAATGCGGCCACGGAACGCACCGAGCAAGAGAAGCAGGAGGCGCGGGTGGCGGAGGTGCGGCAAGAGCTCCAGGCTCTCATGGAGAAACACGAGAGTTTGGAGCGTGACTCGAAGACTCGAGAGTCCGAGCTCGCCTCGTCTCTTGAGAGTGCCAAAGCCGCTAAGGCCGAAGCCCAAAAAGCCCTCCAGGAAATTGAGGAAATAAAGAAGCTAGCGGCGGGTAAGGCATTCTTCATGCAAAGCAAGCACGTGAAAGTGAATTACTTATTACTTACCCAAATCCGGAGCTCTCCAGGAGCATTCGCAGATCTGCCCCGTAGTGTGTCCGATGCTGACGCGTTCTACCGAGCCGAGGAGGGGAGCTCGACGGAGAAGGTGTTCTGGTCTCAATATGCTGAGGCCGGACATCCGGTGCCCCTGAGCGACCAGCTGAAGCAGCTGGTCGAGCTCCACAAGGTGGCCGAACAGGCCATGAAGGGCTTCATAGTTCGGCTGTGGCCTAAATAAGCCATGCCTGGGAGCTACTTCGGTCTGGTGCGGCGGCTGGTGGACGCCTTTCCATGGATTGAAGTCATCAAGCATTCTGTCTGCATTGAAGGTGCCCGTCGGGCCCTTGCCCGCGCTAAAGTGCACTGGGGCAAGATGGACGCTGAGAAGCTTGTGACGGACGCGCCACCGCCGGGCAAGGAGTATCGCACGCCCGAGATGTACTATAAGGGTGTCCTGAAGGGTGCCCGCCTTATAGCGGGTGAATGCTCCAAAGATGTAATTTTTGAGTAAACTCGCATTTGTTATCTTGTACGCTTGAAAACTTGTTCACATGCGCTAAGCAATGCTTGTTAATTTAAAATATTACCTTCTATGCGGCCGTTTATCAAATTTGAGAGATGGCAAGTCGTTGGCTTCAGCCCCCATGCCACAAGTGCTGGGGTGTTTGGGATAAACCTGAGCGCTCTTGTTCCCATTTTTGGGTCCTTCGAGGGAGGCGCTCAACACAAGAACAAGGCAACCGGACTTATAGTGCTTGAACACTCCCACTTAGCCATAGAATTCTATAATTTTAAATTTCAGCGAAGCCCCTAGTGTTCAGAAGACCGAATTCAGGGCGCTATCCACGCCTGGGCCGGACAAAGCCGGCTCCTCGCTCTAAGCGGCATAAGTCTTTAGGGACTCGAAAAAACCTCTCGAACTGTTGGGGAACGTTGCAGAAAATTAAAAATTTTCCTACGGTTTCACCAAGATCCATCTATGAGTTCATCTAAGCAATGAGTGATAGGAGTGCATCTACATACCCTTGTAGATCATGAGCGGAAGCGTTCAAGAGAACGGGGATGATGGAGTCGTACTCGCTGTGATCCAAATCACCGATGACCAAGTGCTGAACGGACAACACCTCCGCGTTCAACACACGTACGGAGCGGATGACGTCTCCTCCTTCTTGATCCAGCAAGGGGGAAGGAGAGGTTGAGGAATAAGGCTCCAGCAGCAGCACGACGGCGTGGTGGTGGTGGAGAGACAGTACTCCGACAGGGCTTCGCCAAGCTCTTTAACAGAGTAGGAGAGGTGTTGAGGAGGGGAGGGGCTGCGCCTTGGATGTCATATGCATCCCTCCTCTCGCCCCTCTATTTGTAGGGGAAGGGGGAAGGGGGCCGACCCCCTCTAGATGAGATCTAGAGGGGGGGGGGGGCGGCCAAGCGAGGGGGCTTGCCCCCCAAGCAAGGGGGCGGCCCCACTAGGGTTTCCCCCAACACTAGGCGCATGGGCCCAAGGGGGGGCGCCCAGCCCTCCAGGGGCTGGTTCCCTGCCCCCTACGGCCCATGAGGCCCTCCGAGAGAGGTGGCCCCTCCCGGTGGACCCCCGGAACCCCTCTGGTGGCCCCGGTACAATACCGATATGCCCCCGAAACTTTTCGGTGACCGTATGACAACTTCCCATATATAAATCTTCACCTCCGGACTATTCCAGAATTCCTCGTCATGTCCGGGATCTCATCCGGGACTCCGAACAACATTCAGTAATCACATACAAGTCTTCCTAATAACCCTAGCGTCACCGAACCTTAAGTGTGTAGACCCTACGGGTTCGGGAGACACGCAGACATGACTGAGACGGCTCTCCGGTCAATAACCAACAGCAGGATCTGGATAGCCATGTTGGCTCCCACATGCTCCTCGATGATGTCATCGGATGAACCACGATGTTGAGGATTCAATCAACCCCGTATACAATTCCCTTTGTCAATCGGTACGTTACTTGCCCGAGACTCGATCGTCGGTATCCCAATACCTCGTTCAGTCTCGTTACCGGCAAGTCACTTTACTCGTACCGCAATGCATGATCCCGTGACCAAACACTTGGTCACTTTGAGCTCATTATGATGATGCATTACCGAGTGGGCCCAGAGATACCTCTTCATCATACGGAGTGACAAATCCCAGTCTCGATCCGTGTCAACCCAACAGACACTTTCGGGGATACCTGTAGTGCACCTTTATAGTCACCCAGTTACGTTGTGACGTTTGGTACACCCAAAGCACTCCTACGGTATCCGGGAGTTACACGACCTCATGGTCTAAGGAAAGATACTTGACATTGGAAAAGCTCTAGCAAACGAACCACACGATCTTGTGCTATGCTTAGGATTGGGTCTTGTCCATCACATCATTCTCCTAATGATGTGATCCCGTTATCAATGACATCTATTGTCCATAGTCAGGAAACCATGACTATCTGTTGATCAACGAGCTAGTCAACTAGAGGCTTACTAGGGACATATTATGGTCTATGTATTCACACGTGTATTACGATTTCTGGATAATACAGTTATAGCATGAATAAAGACAATTATCATGAACAAGGAAATATAATAATAATCCTTTTATTATTGTCTCTAGGGCATATTTCCAACAGTCTCCCACTTGCACTAGAGTCAATAATCTAGTTACATTGTGATGAATCGAACACCCATAGAGTTCTGGTGTTGATCATGTTTTGCTCGCGAAAGAGGTTTAGTCAACGGATCTACGACATTCAGATCCGTATGTACTTTGCAAATATCTATGTCTCCATCTTGAACATTTTCACGGATGGAGTTGAAACGATGCTTGATGTGCCTGCTCTTCTTGTGAAACCTGGGCTCCTTGGCAAGGGCAATAGCTCCAGTGTTGTCACAGAAGAGTTTGATCGGCCCCGACACATTGGGTATGACTCCTAGGTCGGTGATGAACTCCTTCACCCAAATTGCTTCATGCGCTGCCTCCGAGGCTGCCATGTACTCCGCTTCACATGTAGATCCCGCCACGACACTCTGCTTGCAGCTGCACCAGCTTACTGCTCCACCATTCAACATATACACGTATCCGGTTTGTGACTTAGAGTCATCCAGATCTGTATCGAAGCTAGCGTTGACGTAACCCTTTACGACAAGCTCTTCGTCACCTCCATAAATGAGAAACATGTCCTTTGTCCTTTTCAGGTACTTCAGGATATTCTTGACTGCTGTCCAGTGTTCCTTGCCGGGATTATTTTGGTACCTTCCTACCAAACTTACGGCAAGGTTTACATCAGGTCTGGTACACAGCATGGCATACATAATAGATCCTATGGCTGAAGCATAGGGGATGACACTCATCTTTTCTTTATCTTTTTCCGTGGTCGGGCATTGAGCCGAGCTCAATCTCACACCTTGCAATACAGGCAAGAACCCTTTCTTGGACTGATCCATTTTGAACTTCTTCAAAATCTTATCAAGGTATGTGCTTTTTGAAAGACCTATGAGGCGTCTCGATCTATCCCTATAGATCTTGATGCCTAAAATGTAAGCAGCTTCTCCAAGGTCCTTCATTGAAAAACACTTATTCAAATAGGCCTTAATGTTGTCCAAAAGTTCTATATCATTTCCCATCAAGAGTATGTCATCTACATATAATATGAGAAATGCTACAGAGCTCCCACTCACTTTCTTGTAAACGCAGGCTTCTCCATAAGTCTGCATAAACCCAAACGCTTTGATCATCTCATCAAAGCGAATGTTCCAACTCCGAGATGCTTGCACCAGCCCATAAATGGATCGCGGGAGCTTGCATACTTTGTTAGCATTCTTAGGATCGACAAAACCTTCCGGCTGCATCATATACAGTTCTTCCTTAAGATGTCCATTAAGGAATGCTGTTTTGACGTCCATCTGCCATATCTCATAATCATAGTATGCGGCAATTGCTAACATGATTCGGACGGACTTCAGCTTCGCTAGGGGAGAGAATGTCTCATCATAGTCAACCCCTTGAACTTGTCGATAACCCTTAGCGACAAGTCGAGCTTTATAGATGGTAACATTACCATCCGCGTCCGTCTTCTTCTTAAAGATCCATTTGTTTTCTATCGCTCGCCGATCATCGGGCAAGTCTGTCAAAGTCCATACTTTGTTTTCATACATGGATTCTATCTCGGATCGCATGGCGTCAAGCCATTTGTTGGAATCTGGGCCCGCCATCGCTTCTTCATAGTTCGAAGGTTCACCGTTGTCTAACAACATGATTTCCAAGACAGGGTTGCCATACCACTCTGGTGCGGAACGTGTCCTTGTGGACCTATGAAGTTCAGTAGCAACTTGATCCGAAGTACCTTGATCATCATCATTATTTTCCTCTCCAGTTGGTGTAGGCATCACAGGAACATTTTCCTGAGCTGCACTACTTTCCTGTTCAAGAGGTAGTACCTCATCGAGTTCTACTTTCCTCCCACTTACTTCTTTCGAGAGAAAATCTTTTTCCAGAAAGGATCCGTTCTTGGCAACAAAGATCTTTCCCTCGGATCTTAAGTAGAAGGTACACCCAATGGTTTCCTTAGGGTATCCTATGAAGACGCATTTTTCTGACTTGGGTTCGAGCTTTTCAGGTTGAAGTTTCTTGACATAAGCATCGCATCCCCAAACTTTTACAAACGACAGCTTAGGTTTCTTCCCAAACCATAATTCATACGGTGTCGTCTCAATGGATTTAGACGGTGCCCTATTTAAAGTGAATGTAGCCGTCTCTAGAGCGTATCCCCAAAATGATAGCGGTAAATCGGTAAGAGACATCATAGACCGCACCATATCCAATAGAGTGCGATTACGACGTTTGGACACACCGTTACGCTGAGGTGTTCCAGGCGGCGTGAGTTGTGAAACGATTCCACATTTCCTTATGTGCGTACCAAGTTCGTGACTTAAATATTCTCCTCCACGATCTGATCGTAGGAACTTTATCTTTCGGTCACGTTGATTCTCTACCTCATTCTAAAATTCCTTAAGCTTTTCAAAGGTCTCAGACTTGTGTTTCATTAAGTAGACATACCCATATCTACTCAAGTCATCAGTGAGAGTGAGAACATAACGATATCCTCCGCGAGCCTCAACGCTCATTGGACCGCACACATCGGTATGTATGATTTCCAATAAGTTGGTTGCTCGCTCCATTGTCCCGGAGAACGGAGTCTTGGTCATTTTGCCCATGAGGCATGGTTCGCATGTGTCAAATGATTCATAATCAAGAGACTCTAAAAGTCCATCAGCATGGAGCTTCTTCATGCGCTTGACACCAATGTGACCAAGGCGGCAGTGCCACAAGTATGTGGGACTATCGTTATCAACTTTACATCTTTTGGTATTCACACTATGAATATGTGTAACATTACATTCGAGATTCATCAAGAATAAACCATTGACCATCGGGGCATGACCATAAAACACATCTCTCATATAAATAGAACAACCATTATTCTCGGATTTAAATGAGTAGCCATCTTGTATCAAACGAGATCCAGATACAATGTTCATGCTCAAACTTGGCACCAAATAACAATTATTAAGGTTTAAAACTAACCCCGTAGGTAAATGTAGAGGTAGCGTGCAGACGGCGATCACATCGACCTTGGAACCATTCCCGACGCGCATCGTCACCTCGTCCTTCGCCAGTCTCCGCTTATTTCGCAGCTCCTGCTGTGAGTTACAAATATGAGCAACGGCACCGGTATCAAATACCCAGGAGTTACTACGAGTACTGGTAAGGTACACATTAATTACATGTATATCAAATATACCTTTAGTGTTGCCGGCCTTCTTGTCCGCTAAGTATTTGGGGCAGTTCCGCTTCCAGTGGCCCTTCCCTTTGCAATAAAAGCACTCAGTCTCAGGCTTGGGTTCATTCTTTGACTTCTTCCCGGCAACTGGCTTACCGGGCGCGGCAACATCCTTGCCGTCCTTCTTGAAGTTCTTCTTACCCTTGCCCTTCTTGAACTTGGTGGTTTTATTGACCATCAACACTTGATGTTCTTTCTTGATTTCTACCTCTGCTGACTTCAGCATTGAAAATACTTCAGGAATAGTTTTCACCATCCCCTGCATATTGTAGTTCATCACAAAGCTCTTGTAGCTCGGTGGGAGCGACTGAAGGATTCTGTCAATGACCGCCTCATCCGGGAGGTTAATGTCCAGCTGGGACAGGTGGTTGTGCAACCTAGACATTTTGAGTTTGTGCTCACTGACAGAACTATTTTCCTCCATCTTACAACTGTAGAACTTGTCGGAGTCTTCATATCTCTCGACCCGAGCATGAGCTTGGAAAACCATTTTCAGCTCCTCGAACATCTCATATGCTCTGTGTTGCTCAAAACGCTTTTGGAGCCCCGGTTCTAAGCTGTAAAGCATGCCGCACTGAACGAGGGAGTAATCATCAGCACGTGACTGCCAAGCGTTCATAATGTCTTGGTTCTCTGGGATGGGTGCTTCACCTAGCGGTCCATCTAGGACATATGCTTTCTTGGCAGCTATGAGGATGATCCTCAGGTTCCGGACCCAGTCCGTATAGTTGCTGCCATCATCTTTCAGCTTGGTTTTCTCTAGGAACGCGTTGAAGTTCATGTTGACATGAGCGTTGGCCATTAGATCTACAAGGCATATTTGCAAAGGTTTTAGACTAAAGTTCATGATAATTAAGTTCATCTAATCAAATTATTTAATGAACTCCCACTCAGATTAGACATCCCTCTAGTCATCTAAGTGTTACACGATCCGAGTCAACTAGGCCGTGTCCGATCATCACGTGAGACGGACTAGTCATCATCGGTGAACATCTCCATGTTGATCGTATCTTCCATACGACTCATGTTCGACCTTTCGGTCTCTGTGTTCTGAGGCCATGTCTGTACATGCTAGGCTCGTCAAGTTAACCCTAAGTGTTTTTGCATGTGTAAAACTGTCTTACACCCATTGTATGTGAACGTAAGAATCTATCACACCCGATCATCATGTGGTGCTTCGAAACGACGAACTTTAGCAACGGCGCACAGTTAGGGGAGAACACTTTCTTGAAATTGTTATAAGGGATCATCTTATTTACTACCGTCGTTCTAAGTAAACAAGATGCATAAACATAATAAACATCACATGCAATTATATAATAGTGACATGATATGGCCAATATCATATAGCTCCTTTGATCTCCATCTTCGGGGCTCCATGATCATCTTCATCACCGGCATGACACCATGATCTCCATCATCGTGTCTTCATGAAGTTGTCACGCCAACGACTACTTCTACTTCTATGGCTAACGCGTTTAGCAATAAAGTAAAGTAATTTACATGGCGTTCTTCAATGACACGCAGGTCATACAAAAAAATAAAGACAACTCCTATGGCTCCTGCCGGTTGTCATACTCATCGACATGCAAGTCGTGATTCCTATTACAAGAACATGATCTCATACATCACAATATATCATTCATCATTCATCACAACTTTGGCCATATCACATCACAAGACACTTGCTGCAAAAACAAGTTAGACGTCCTCTAATTGTTGTTGCAAGTTTTTACGTGGCTTCTATAGGTGATCTAGCAAGAACGTTTTCTTACCTACGTTTAAGCCACAACGTGATTTGTCAACTTCTATTTACCCTTCATAAGGACCCTTTTCATCGAATCCGCTCCAACTAAAGTGGGAGAGACAGACACCCGCTAGCCACCTTATGCAACTAGTGCATGTCAGTCGGTGGAACATGTCTCACGTAAGCGTACGTGTAAGGTCGGTCCAGGCCGCTTCATCCCACAATACCGCTGAAGAAAAATAAGACTAGTAGTGGCAAGAAAGTTGACAACATCTACGCCCACAACAAAATTGTGTTCTACTCGTGCAATAGAGAACTACGCATAGACCTAGCTTATGATGCCACTGTTGGGGAACGTTGCAGAAAATTAAAATTTTTCCTACGATTTCACCAAGATCCATCTATGAGTTCATCTAAGCAACGAGTGATAGGAGTGCATCTACATACCCTTGTAGATCGTGAGTGGAAGCGTTCAAGAGAACGGGGATGATGGAGTCGTACTCGCCGTGATCCAAATCACCGATGACCAAGTGCTGAACGGACAGCACCTCCGCGTTCAACACACGTACGGAGCGGATGACGTCTCCTCCTTCTTGATCCAGCAAGGGGGAAGGAGAGGTTGAGGAAGAAGGCTCCAGCAGCAGCATGACGGCATGGTGGTGGTGGAGAGGCAGTACTCCGACAGGGCTTCACCAAGCTCTTTAACGGAGGAGGAGAGGTGTTGGGGAGGGGAGGGGCTGCGCCTTGGATGTCATATGCAGCCCTCCCCTCGCCCCTCTATTTATAGGGGAAGGGGGAAGGGGGCCGTCCCCCTCTAGATGAGATCTAGAGGGGGGGGGGAGGGGGGCGGCCAAGGGAGGGGGCTTGCCCCCCCCCCCCCCCCAAGCAAGGGGGGTGCCCCCACTAGGGTTTCCCCCCCAACCCTAGGCGCATGGGCCCAAGGGGGGGGGCGCCCAGCCCCCCAGGGGCTGGTTCCCTGCCCCCTACGGCCCATGAGGCCCTCTGGGAGAGGTGGCCCCTCCCGGTGGACCCCCGGAACCCCTCCAGTGGCCCCGGTACAATACCGATATGCCCCCGAAACTTTCCGGTGACCGTATGACAACTTCCCATATATAAATCTTCACCTCCGGACTATTCCAGAACTCCTCGTGACGTCCGGGATCTCATCCGGGACTCCGAACAACATTTGGTAATCACATACAAGTCTTCCTAATAACCCTAGCGTCACCGAACCTTAAGTGTGTAGACCCTACGGGTTCGGGAGACACGCAGACATGACTGAGACGGCTCTCCGGTCAATAACCAACAGCGGGATCTGGATCCCCATGTTGGCTCCCACATGCTCCTCGATGATGTCATCGTATGAACCACGATGTCGAGGATTCAATCAACCCCGTATACAATTCCCTTTGTCAATTGGTACGTTACTTGCCCGAGACTCGATCGTCGATATCCCAATACCTCGTTCAGTCTCGTTACCGGCAAGTCACTTTACTCGTACCGCAATGCATGATCCCGTGACCAAACACTTGGTCACTTTGAGCTCATTATGATGATGCATTACCGAGTGGGCCCAGAGATACCTCTTCGTCATACAGAGTGACAAATCCCAGTCTCGATCCGTGTCAACCCAACAGACACTTTCGGAGATACCTGTAGTGCACCTTTATAGTCACCCAGTTACGTTGTGACGTTTGGTACACCCAAAGCACTCCTACGGTATCCGGGAGTTACACGACCTCATGGTCTAAGGAAAAGATACTTGACATTGGAAAAGCTCTAGCAAACGAACTACACGATCTTGTGCTATGCTTAGGATTGGGTCTTGTCCATCACATCATTCTCCTAATGATGTGATTCCGTTATCAACGACATCTAATGTCCATAGTCAGGAAACCATGACTATCTGTTGATCAATGAGCTAGTCAACTAGAGGCTTACTAGGGACATATTATGGTCTATGTATTCACACGTGTATTACGATTTCCGGATAATACAGTTATAGCATGAATAAAGACAATTATCATGAACAAGGAAATATAATAATAATCCTTTTATTATTGCCTCTAGGGCATATTTCCAACACGAACAGCGACCGACTCTCTCCCTATCATGACGGTCAGTTTTAGCTTTCTCCACTGAGGTGCTCAACACAGCTCAACTGGGGCACAATCGCAGTGGTTCTCCCAGCGCTACCTTAGCCGATATAACGGAACGTAAGGTACCAAAACATGGGAGCCGGGCAAACCCAACTATTGACCCAAGACATGATTCGGAGCCGATGCATATAATGCTATAAGTTCGGGGTGCCGCACTTGTGAAAGTGTTCGGACTTATCACACCATATTTTGGGGAACTTGAGCCCCTGGTGTATTTTGCCGTACCAAAGCGTACGGATGCAACATGTCATAAGTGAACATATATGGATAAAAAAGGGAATGCAATAATAGGCAAAAAGCGATGCATTGTTTATTCAAAAAATACTGCAATGAAAGCATAACAATGCAAATAGTGCGATAAGCAAGGGATGGGACTATGTACCATGTCCCCCTCCAGGGGTAGGCTGCGGGATGGTATGTAAAACAGGTATACTGCTCGTAATAGAGACCACCTGGACACTCGACGTAGCTTTTCTGCTTCCCTGGCTGTTGCATCGTGAGTTCAGCAATTCTACTGCCGGACAGGGCTTCTGGAAAACGGAGTCCTGCAAAAAAAAAGAATGACACAATTGGGAGCCCCTGGTGCGGTTGAGCCGCTCTCCGGGCATGTCGTGGTCGTGCCCCTACCCCCATGCCCATGGTATCTCCAGAGCATAGTTATGTACGCGTGGTACTGGTCTCGCGATTTCGTGAGGGCTGGGGTTGGGGCCGCATTGCTACGCATGCTCGGAACATGCCAAGCGGTCTTGTTGTAGGTTACTCCAGGCGCGCTTGACGGTGTCCAGCCGCTTAACAGCCGGACTCGAGAATTGCCTTAAGAGGCTGCTTTGTACTTCCGCCGCGAGAGCCGCTGTATGCTCCTCCGTTCGGAGAGAGCGTTCGGTGTTTCCGTTGACCGTAATGACTCCTCGAGGGCCTGGCATCTTGAGCTTGAGGTATGCGTAGTGCGGCACCGCATTGAACTTTGCAAATGCGGTTCGTCCGAGCAGTGCATGATAGCCGCTGCGGAACGGGACTATGTCGAAGATTAACTCCTCGCTTCGGAAGTTATCCGGGGATCCGAAGACCACTTCAAGTGTAACTGAGCCTGTACAGTTGGCCTCTACACCTGGTATGACGCCTTTGAAGGTCGTCTTTGTGGGTTTAATCCTTGAGAGGTCTATGCCCATCTTGCACACTGTATCCTGATAAAGCAGGTTCAGGCTGCTGCCGCCGTCCATCAGGACTCTAGTGAGGTGAAATCCGTCGACGATTGGGTCTAGAACAAATGCGGTGAATCCGCCATGGCGGATGCTAGTGGGGTGGTCCCTTCGATCAAAAGTGATCGGGCAGGAGGACCACGGATTGAACTTTGGGGTGACTGGCTCCATCGCATATACGTCCCTGAGTGCACGCTTCCGCTCCCTTTTGGGTATGTGGGTTTCGTATATCATGTTCACCGTCCGCACTTGTGGGGGAAACCCTTCTGTCCTCTATTGTTTGGCGGCAGGGTCTCCTCCTCGTCATCGCTATGCAGCCCCTTGTCATTGTTTTCGGCAATTAACTTGCCTGCCTGCTTGAACACCCAACAATCCTTGTTGGTGTGATTGGCTGGCTTTTCGGGGGTGCCATGTATGTGGCACGAGCGATCGAGTATTCGGTCCAAATTGGATGGGCCCGGAGTATTTCTTTTGAATGGCTTTTTCTGCTGACCGGGTTTAGAGCCTCTAAATTCAGCATTGACTACCGTATCCTCTGTATTATCGCCATTAATGCGGCGCTTGTGCTTGTTGCGATGCGACCTGCCGTTGGTGTCCTTGGTATCCGAATTGCCAGGGCTCTTGGTCATGTTGTTACTACGAGCTAGCCAGCTATCCTCTCCTGCGCAGAAGCGGGTCATGAGTGGTGTGAGGGCTGCCATGGATTTCGGCTTTTCCTGTCCTTGGTGCCGGGCAAGCCACTCATCGCGGATGTTGTGTTTGAAGGTTGCAAGGGCCTCTGCATCCGGACAGTCGATGATTTGATTTTTCTTGGTTAGGAACCGTGTCCAGAATTGTCTGGCCGATTCTTCTGGCTGCTGAATTATGTGGCTTAGGTCATCAGCGTCTGGTGGTCACACATAAGTGCCCTGGAAGTTGTCGAGGAATGCGGCTTCCAGGTCTTCCCAACAACTGATTGACTCTGCTGGCAAGCTATTAAGCCAATGTCGCGCTGGTCCTTTAAGCTTGAGTGGGAGGTATTTGATGGCGTGTAGATCATCACCGCGGGCCATGTGGATGTGAAGGAGATAGTCCTCGATCCAAACCGCAGGATCTGTTGTGCCTTCATATGATTCAATGTTTACGGGTTTGAAACCCTCGGGGATTTGATGATCCATTACTTCGTCTGTGAAGCATAGTGGGTGTGCGGCGCCTCTGTATTGGGCTATATCACGACGCAGCTCAAATGAGCTTTGTCTACTATGTTCGGCCCGGCCGGAATTGCTGTATCCGGCGTGACAGTTGTCATCACGTATCGTAGGGAGCCCACGTGATCCGTAGATTGATCTTGTTTGCCTTGCCTTTCCCTCGAGTATATCCCGCAGGTCTAGCGCATTTTCCCGCGCCTTGGTTTTTGAGCAGCGCCGGGGTGCGGCTTGAGTGTAGGGCCGAGAGGCCTCTCTATCGCGGCCACGAGGTGGCTGGTCGGCCGTATTATGCGCTGGTGATGTAGGTTTAGGTGCTTCCTCCTCTAATCAGGGTAGCAGCCTGTGTTTTGGGTAGCTCTTGGAGGGGCGTTCGAGTTCATACTCTTTGGCCGCAAGGACTTCAGTCCATCTGTCGGCTAGCAAGTCTTGGTCAGCTCTAAGCTGTTGCTGCTTTTTCTTGAGGCTGCTTACCATGGCCATAAGCCTGTGTTCGAAATGCTCTTGTTCGACGGGATCCTCAGGCACGACAAATTCGTCATCGTCGAGGCTTGCCTCATCTTCGGAGGGAGGCATATAATTATCATCCTCTACCTCTCTGTCTGCCGCTCTCTCATGAGGGCTGGCTTCTCCATCCTCCTGTGCTGAATCTTGCTGGAGGGGGTTGTCTTCGGCACTGTCCGGGGTGTTATTGTCTCCGGTGCCAGAATCTCCATTTTTGCTGTGGCGGGATTTAGAGCGGCGCCGCTGACGCCGGCGCTTAGGCTGTTTTTTGGAGGGGTCATCCTCCATTGTTCCATCGCCACTCCCATCCTTTGGGGTGTCCACCATGTAAATGTCGTATGACGAGGTGGCCTTCCAGTGCCCTGTAGGCGCTGGTTCTTGGTCGTCTCCTGCATCGTCGTCCATACCGTCGATGTCTTCGGAGTCGAAGTCTAGCATGTCGGTTAAGTCCTCGACAGTGGCTACAAAGTGGGTGGTGGGTGGGCTTTGAATTTCTTTGTCGTCTACATCCCAACCGTCCTGACCATAATCCGGCCAGGGCTCTCCTGATAAAGAGAGACACTTTAGCGAATTCAGGATGTCGCCAAAGGGCGAGTGCTGAAAGATGTCCGCAGTGGTGAACTCCATGATCGGCGCCCAATCGGATTCGATTGGTAGGGGCGCAGAAGGTTCGGAGTCCGGAGAGGAGTCCGGCACCTTGGAGTCACGAGCTTCACAAAGGACATGGTTGGTATTCGGCTCTATCGCCGTAGAGGTAGCAGCCCCCGAGGCGGTCTCCAGCCACCCGTCCTCGATCGGCGCAGTCGGCTCCGAGCTAAGGGTCGGAGCGGACACTTGTGCGGCCTCCAGGGCACTGTCCGGCAGCAGAGCTAGATCATGCCCATCGTGACAGTGCGGCGCGCTTGGCTGTGGCTTAAACCCATCGAAGATCAAGTCTCCGCAGACGTTAGCCGTATAGTTCAAACTTCCAAATCTGACCTGATGGCCAGGGGCGTAGCTTTCAATCTGCTCCAGATGGCCAAGCGAGTTGGCCCGCAGTGCAAAGCCGCCGAATACGAAGATCTGTCCGGGGAGAAAAGTCTCACCCTGGACCGCGTCACTGTTGATGATCGAAGGAGCCATCGGGCCTAAAGGTGATGACACAGAGGAACCCTCAATGAAAGCACCAATGTCGGTGTCAAAACCGGCGGATCTCGGGTAGGGGGTCCCGAACTGTGCGTCTAGGCGGATGGTAACAGGAGACAAGGGACATGATGGTTTTACCCAGGTTCGGGCCCTGTCGATGGAGGTAAAACCCTACTCCTGCTTGATTAATATTGATGATATGGGTAGTAAAAGAGTAGATCTACCACGAGATCAAAGAGGCTAAACCCTAGAAGCTAGCCTATGGTATGATTGTTGTTCGTCCTACGGACTAAAACCCTTCGGTTTATATAGACACCGGAGAGGGCTAGGGTTACACGGAGTCGGTTACAATGGTAGGAGATCTACATATCCGTATCGCCAAGATTGCCTTCCACGCCAAGGAAAGTCCCATCCGGACACGGGACGGAGTCTTCAATCTTGTATCTTCATAGTCCAGGAGTCCGGCCAATGATGATAGTTCGGCTATCCGGACACCCCCTAGTCCAGGACTCCCTCACCTACCATACCCAAGTCTCTGGGTGCATGGGGCTTGTGCAGGGGGCATATTGAGCTATGGGGCCCCTGAGTATGAGGATCGGCTACAGTATGAATTTCCGTTGCCTCTCGGAAGCATCCCGAAACACGGCGTCTTCATACACGTACACCGAAGCCTATTTAAGTTGTTGAGTTGCAATTTTCAAGGTCTTTCGACGTTTCCCAATGACAAGGTCCTTCGGTAGCCTTCTCGGATTTCACGCCTATAGCTGGTGTATAATGGGAAAGCCAACATTAAAAAAAAACTTTTTTACGTGCTTTGTTTCGTTTGGTGCTTCTTTTTGTGTCTCCCCAATATCTTTGCAGCCATGGTGAGACCCTTCATGATGTCGTGGGACACATCCCGGTGTGAAACATCTACATCAACCTACAACATGGGCGTTTGGGGTGCAGCGACACCGATGCATCCATGACAACATCGACGACATCCTGGCAACCAATCTTCTACACTGACATGTACGATGGGCGTTGGAAGATAAAATCTGTACAGTCATGAAAGTGGAGCCAATTCATCTCCGCAACCCTGTCTCCAATAATAATGAAGCATGGGGGCAACGTCAATCCCTCAATTGTTCGTAAGGCAGATGATGTCCCGACGCACCACCAAAATTTTCACACCATGGATGGTGTGACGGTTCACTCAACGAAGGGGAGTTATCAACGGTCTAGCGATGCCTCGCCTACATCAACACAAGGAGATCATGGGAGCAGTGCAATGCGCCAGTGCGGCCAGCATGAATCTGTGAAACCCTCCAATCAAGTCAGCCGGCACCGCAGCAACTAGATGGTCGCGACAAGATTGGTAAAATTTTATCTTTTGTTTTTAGGATAAGGCATGATGTTTCGCCATGGAATGAAGACGGGATATGGTTCCTTCGTTGGTTGGCATCGTGCGTGTTATACGATCCAACGAGCTCCTTAGAGAACACAAGTGTGGATGGACATGCCTACACTCAATTACATCATTATTAACCAATCATCTTCGAAATGATGCACAGGTCGTCATGGAGATATCATCTCTGAATTTGTTCTCCAGGCTGCATATGAACTATGCGCCAAGTAAAAAAAATCGTCGAGTCAAGCTCGATTTGCTTCGCACTCAACCTCAACTCGACGAGGGGGCATTTGTTCGACGAGTTTTTGTGCACTGTTGCATAAAATAATAAAAATTCTAATGAGTTTTGATACAGGCTATATAAACAAATGTCACATCCCTGGTCCTGTTATGCACTAAGCTAGACCTCATGTGAGCATCATGTTTTAATTCAAATGAAATTTGAATTGAGGGATTTTCAAAGCCTCAGAAACCTTCAAAAATGATCAACATTAAAATCTTCTCAAAGAAGTCCAAGAAAATGTTCCTCTTAGTCTCTGAAAATATTGCAAAGAGGTAAAACCCAAAACAATATTTTCGGTATCTCTGAGTTAATTATTTTGGGCCTTTGAATTAAATAAATAACTATTTGCATTGGATATATATTTCTTAATTAATTAATATATGTCCAATAATTCTGATCTTTGATGAAGGGCTTTGGAATAATCCTACTAGTCCTTACCATAATTATCAGAAGCAATAAAAATGATTTAGTGTCTAAAACTAAATCAAAACAAACTACAGAAAATAGAAAACAGAATTAAATAGAAATAAAAGAGAGAGAGAGAAGGACTTACCTGACGCTTACCTGAGGCCCACTCACCTGGTGGCCCAGCAGAATCAGCCCAGCCCACCAGGGGCGCCTTGGTCTTCTTCCACCTCTGCCAGTAGGCAGAGGCGTGTCGACGCCAGCGCGCCCGGAGCCTCCACCTCCTCCCTCCCAGCCTGCCTGGCTCCTCCTCGACGCCCCGGTGATGCCACGCGCCTCCCCGACCCCCTCTCACTTCTCCCTCGCTCTCTGGACCTCCCTCCCCCTCGCTCCTCTGCTTGCCCCCCATGACCGAGAGCCGCCGCCGACGTCGCTCGCAACCACCGTGGCCACCGGCCACCCCACGCCTCGCCTAAGCGCCAAGAAGCTCCGCCCCGTCCCCCTCTTCCTCCTCACCAAGACGGAAGGCGCCGGAAGCCCTGGATGCTGCCAGCTTCGCCGTTCCCCTCCTCGGCCACCGCGGGTCGCCGCCGTCAAATCCGTCCCCGTCCGGCCTCCCTCAAGCTCGCCGTCCACCTCTACAGGGTCTACGTGAGCTCTCCGTCCGTTTCCCCCTCTCTGTTTCGTCGTTCGCGCGCCGTAGCTAGGTTATCTACCAAGGCCGAAACCCCACCGCCGCCGGCCATGCCGCCGCCGTCGCTCTAGCTAGCGTAGCTCGCGTCCGACCTCAGGCCCGTGCTCAGGAGCTCCCCAGAAGGCCAAGTCCACCACCCGTTTCCCCTCCCGTGCACCCTAGTGCCGAAACCGCTGAGACCCGAACTCCGGCAGCCGCCGCGGGTTCCACTTCGGCGAACTCCGGCGACCCCCGCACCTCCCGTTGGTCCCCCTAGATGCGCACGGGCACGGGCTATCCTCTGGTGCCCCTGGCGCGTCGATCCGTCGACTCTGGCGAGTTCCGAGCAAACTCCGCCGTGGTTCGAGGTCACCGCCGGCGAAACTCCGGCGGGAGCTGACGTGGCTCCGTCATTAGGAGCTAACCCAGCTAGTTAAGCAACCTACAGCCACTGACAGTGGGCCCCACCCCTGGTCAAACCCCAGTCAGCGCTGGGTTTGACTGGGATTAGATCCTGTGTCACTGACGTGTGGACCCCGCACGTCAGGTTTGACCTGGACCTGGCCGTTGACTCGCTGACGTCATGCTGGCGTCAGGCTGACGCAGTTAAATCATTTACTGGATTTATTATATTCAGGAAATTCCAGAAAATGCCTAAAACTTCTAAAATTCATAGAAATTCAACCGTAACTCCAAATTAAATAATTTATATATGAAAAATTATCAGAAAAATTCAAGGAATCCATCTGTACCATTTTCATGCATGTTAGAACAACTTATAGCTGCTGTATAGCACAAATCAATTAAATAGCATTTGAATAATCACATATGGAGTTTGAATTTGAATCTTGTATTCAAACCAACCTCATTTAATCTGTTGCTAGTTGCATTAGCTCAAAACACATTCATATTGCCATGTCATGAGCATGCATCATATTGTGCATTGCATTGATTGTATTTCTTCTTTGTTGCCGGTATCTGTTCCCTCCCGGTAGACGATGTTCCGACGTTGTGATCATTGACACTGATGAAGACTCAATGCTATCTTCAGAAGTGCCAGGCAAGCAAAACCCCCTTGTTCATTCCGATACAATCCTACTCTCTCGCTCCTGCTCTCTTTTACTGCATTAAGACAACAACGGTTCATCTGTTACTTGCTGCGGTAGCTGAACCCCTTTATCCTTTGCATGACCTGTCATTGCCACAGTAAATAGATGAAACCCACTAGCATGAGTAGGAGTTGTTTGAGCCCTGTTGTGCCTACTCATTCATGCTTGTTTGTCATGCCTGCTACTTCTTAGAGTTGAGTCAGGTCTGGTTCATCGGGGATGAATCAGAGGTGTGTGAACATGTCCTACTGTGTGTGAGCTAAGTGTGTGAATACGATTTGGTAAAGGTAGCGGTGAGAGGCCATGTAGGAGTACATGGTGGGTTGTCTCATTGCAGCCGTCCTCAGGAACTGAGTTCTGTGTTTGTGATCCATGATTCAGCTACTACCACGCATTGGGCCCGAAACCAATGGACCCTCTCGGCTTCTTGATCACCCTTGTCCTTTGTCCAGGAGTTGCAAGTAGTTTCTGGTGTTTGTAGTATGCTGGAGGCCGTGGGCAGCGCTGACCGGAGGGGTGGGCTGTGATGCGGTAGGCATGTGGCACGGTGTACCGGGCGCCCGTTTGGTGTCTCGGGAACCCTGTTCACATCGTTTGGGGCTGTGAGCGAAACTCCGGCCGGATCTCCTCATGGATGGAACCCGAATAGGCGATAAACCTGGACTAGAGACTTGAGTGTTTAGGCAGGCCGTGGCCGACACCCACGTTGGGCTTCCGCTTGAAGGTTGCCGAGTACATGTCGTGTAAACGGCGGTAAGTGATGAGAGCGTGTGTGAAGAAGTACACCCCTGCAGGGTTAACATCATCTATTCGAATAGCCGTGTCTACGGAAAAGGACTTCTGGGTTGCTTATATCAGTTCATAGACAAGTGAAAGTGGATACTCTAAAATACGCAAGATAAGCGTGAGTGCTATGGATGGCATTCTCGTAGGGAGACGGGAGCGGATCCATAGTGGTGTATTGATATGGTGAATATGTGGACTCGTGTGCGCCACCTCAAAAGAGTTACTTGCAGTCGTAGTTTAGGATAGCCACTGAGTCAAAGCTGGCTTGCTGCAGTTAAACCCCACCATCCCCTTTGTTGATAATGATGCATATGTAGTTAGTCCTGATGTAAGTCTTGCTGGGTACATTTGTACTCACGTTTGCCTATTTTATGTTTTTGCAGAGAGACTTCGGTCTCGCTAGTAGTTCCGCGTGGACTTCGACGTTTAGCTTGTTACCTCAGCTACGATCTTGTGCCCTCGGCAGTATCTGGTAGATAGTCAGGCTTTCAAGCCTTTTTCATTTATAGATGTCTGTACTCAGACATGATAGCTTCCGCTTGTGCTTCGATTTGTATGCTCTGAACGTTGGGTCATGAGACCCCTGTCTGTAATATCTCGCTCCTCGGAGCCTATTGAATAAATACTTGAGTCGTAGAGTCATGTTGTGATGCCATGTTGTGTTTGCACATATCGAGCATATTGTGTGTATGTTATTGGAATGCTTGGTATGTGTGGGATCTGACTATCTAGTTGTTTATCTTTAGTAGCCTCTCTTACCGGGAAATGTCTCCTAGTGCTTCCACTGAGCCATGGTAGCTTGCTACTGCTCCGGAACACTTAGGCTGGCCGGCATGTGTCCTTCTTTGTTCCTGTGTCTGTCCCTTCGGGGAAATGTCACGCGATGAATTCCGGAGTCCTGTTAGCCCGCTACAGCCCGGTTCACCGGAGTCCTGCTAGCCCAGTGCTACAACCTAGATTCACTCGCTGATGACCGACACGTTCGATGCTGGGTCATGGATGCCTGTCCCTGTAAGTTTGTGCCACTTTGGGTTTACGACTAGCCATGTCAGCCCGGGCTCCTTGTCATATGGATGCTAGCGACACTGTCATATACGTGTGCCAAAAGGAGCAAACGGTCCCGGGCTAAGGTAAGGCGACACCCGTGGGAATACCGTGCGTGAGGCCGCAAAGTGATATGAGGTGTTACATGCTAGATCGATGTGGGATTGAGTCGGGGTCCTGACAGCGTTGGTATCAGAGCTTGACTGCCTGTAGGATTACCAAGCCAAAGTGGTCGAAGTTGAGTCTAGAAATTCTTTAGTTATATAAGGGAATTGATTGTGGGATGGAACGTAAGGCTCTTTTTACTCCTTATACCTTATGCCCTTCTGATCTGAGTCATCTTATCTTTCCTACGGGGTTAAGGAACTAGGCTTTCTCCTCTTTCTATCAGGATCACGTGTTACTAATCTATAGACTTATAAGATTGTTGGACTTAAGCCTCGTTTCAGTTCCTATTACTTCCGTATGTTAACTGTTGATCTCGAAACCTTGATATTGTGCTTCTGAGTGGTTATGCCACCAGTTTTGTGAATGTCTCAAATCTTTTTTGAGCATTTACAGCCGTTATGCTGTCCGAGTCATCCCAGATTTCTAAATAGTCTGATGCACTTGCAAATCCTTTCTTTCCGTTCCCGATGTCCCTTATGGTCAGAATAAGCACACTAACCAGTGCGTTGAGGTAATTTATTGCCTCGACATATATGTTGGAGTTACTATTATGACCCTAGGTGTTTAGGGAGTCACCTAGTATCTAGCAACGTTTTGTGTTCCCAGTGTGAAGATTCTGGCCATCATTCTCGAAAGCATCTCGTGATGCTACTTAGTAGTAGGTATTCTATTCCTGGGTTCTTGAACCCGAGATTCACTCTACTTACTTCATGTTGATAGTGTTGCTAGTTCCTTTAGGATATTAGTAACCTTTGCGATAGTCCTCAAGGTTCGTGGTACATCCTTCTTCCAATTACCATGAACCATTCTTGGCAGGAGTTCTTCTGAACCAAAAGATGACAACAAGAGTGCTCTCGATGAGTTCTCCATGCTATGTTGTGACTCTGCCAGCTCAACCTTTCTGCATGGGTTATCCGGAAGAATTATGTTGAACTTGGTTCGACATACTAATCTATGCCTCCACAACTCAGGAAGTTATATGTTCCTTTGAGTTGTCCCTTTTTAGTTGTCTACTGACCTTCGTCTATCAATTGATAGTCAAGAGTATGCGTGCATTCGTTTATCGATGCCTATTACTCTTGTGGTCCGTCAAGCCATTCTATCGCGGAATGACTAGGAGAAACAAACTCCAGTACCTCTTCCATATCCAGGATTGGGTCAAAGAAGTCGTACTCCGCAGATCAAATTGCTAATCTTGCTTCTGCTCTGTTCTACCTTGGAGTATTACCATCTTTTATATCGGGATTGTTATAGGAATTGCACACCATCCTATGAACTCTTGGTAGTGATACTTCTCACCATCATTAGTCCTTCCTCGGTCCTCGTGTTGATGCAACCGGAATACCGACAAATGAATTGTGATGTGTGAAATCAATACTCCCAGCAACCTCGTTGCTTGGTAGTTAAAGGATAATAATTTCATTCTTAGCGTGTTGGTTTTTGAATCATCCTTCTAAGACTGATCGTGCTACCTAGTCCTTATTTCGGTGCACCCTTCAATTGATGAGTTAGGATCTTGTCAAGTCCTCACTCATTTGATCATATCGTCTTGCCCTCAAAAGAGAGATTGTTCTCGAGCTTAGTAACATACCGATGGTTCGTGATTTTCCGAATATCTTCTCGGAAGTATTACCAGGTTGTCCCCTGACTGTTATGTTGAGCTCGTGATCAAGTTGGTTTCTTGTGAACCACCTTCTCTCCAAGAATCGGTGTTAGATATCCCTGAGCTAGTTGGTTAAGCTAGACAACAACTTGGAGAGTTGGAAGATAAAAGCTTGCCTGACTTAGTTCGTTCCAAAGGGATATTCTTGTGTAGTGTGTGTTGAAGAAAGATGATATCTTCATCGATTGGTCCCTGTGATCAGTTGCTGGATCTATTATCTTACCCAAACCTTTGATTGAGTATGGGCTATCGTCAAATCAAATCAGAACCAACGATGCTCGTAATGTTGTCTTACTCGTGGGTTTTCCTCGAGCATACACCGTTATATTCCTGGGTCTGACCAATGCTATCACCGTGTTCACTTAACTATGGAATTCCTTTTAAAAAGGAAACCCAGATGAATTGTTGTTGAGCCCATTGACAACATCCTTATCTCCTCCATGATTTTGTTGAACATTAAGCTAGTGTTGGAAACTTTTGAAAGCATTTGTTCATGCTAGCTCATGAAGCATATGTTTGGATGAAGGTAGTGACTTCCTTTAATTCATGTGCATCTGATGCAAGTTGCCGCCGTGGATTCGAGAAAGTTAGTTTTGCTTCCTCTGGAATCATCCCAATTCAGTCATGCACACGTGCGAAGTATTATGTGGTCTGAAGACTTGCAACCTTCATTCCATAGGTGTCCCGAGCACACCAAGCCACTGATTGATTTGTTCAAGGAGAAGGAGTTCCTTCATAAGAGCTAATCCGGACTTATGTAGGGACTTCAATACCCTCGTTGATGGTTCCCCCTCCTGAACTCGGTAGTGTTTTATTATAAGACTACTTTGTGGTCATGTTTGTCTTGGACAACGTGTTCACATGGTTGTAGCAGAACCAGCTCATGTTTTGGAGCTTACTATCGTAGTTCATTCCCCGAGAATCTCGCAGCGTCATCTCGTCGATTTGTGTTGCAAACTTTCATTTTTCTTCCTAGACTCGATGAGTCTAGAATATCCTGACACCAACCAGATCTGAATCTCAGGCAGATATGATGGTTGGAACATTTCCCAAGAACTATAATACTGGTCCCTCGATAACTGGTAAAGTGGATGTCATGGCCAACACACCCAGCCGGAAGACCTATCATTGTAGTATCTTGATTGAAGAAGTTGGCCACCTTCCCATAAGGACTTCGTAGGATTTACTTCCTAGTTGTGCCTTATGATTTTTGTGTTCCGAAGTCCGACCTTTTACTTGATGTTCTAGATATCAAACCATTTCTATGAATGGGTTACACTAGCACATCAAGGAGAACATTAGAAGCGGAGTGCTAAATGTCTCTCAGTCGATCATCCAGATTTCGTCCCCTTGGCCTCGCCAAGGGTGAAATCTAAGAAAGTGTTATCTTCCTTTGCATCTGCATCATCCATCATCATTCATCGTGGTAGCAAGTTGTGTTGCCAGGATCCTTGACACGGATATTGGTAAAACCTTGATGATTGTGGAAATGCTCAAGTTCTTGAGAGCACGCACAAGCGCTACATGTTATCAGCGACACTAACTGGGATTGCCCCAGATTTCCTCGGTTACGCTATACCCATTCCAATAGTGGAATAACTCTCTATTGTTGAGCCTCTCCCCAGCTACTAGAATCATTCCCATCATTTGCATTTTGTTCCCGGCTTGCACCGCCATTGTGCTACCCTACTCCAGATTACCCTTCTCAGTAATTACTGAACAGGATCATTTTCAAAAGTGGTTCTACCATGGGTCTCATCCATTTCCGATGATAAACAAAATCATCTATGACGTTGTCTTCAACAAGGTTGTCCATATCATCCAAATCCGGGTATGCCTTTCTATCGAACCCCTCCAAACGATCACTCGAGAATTGCCTTAGGCTGGTTTAAAGAGTTTCAATGATCTTTGAATCAAAGGTAATTCTTTTTGCCACTTAAGGGGATATTTCCACGAGTCACCTTCCCTAAGGTGCATCGTTATGGTATCATGGCAATTCAACTCCTCGCTACGTTGACAATCGTTTACCACCTTTTTAAGTGTGAAATTGTTGTCTACCTAGTGAACCTTTGTCATCTGCTTCACTCCATTCCTATGGATGTGTGCTTCGTCTCTCAGCTCGAGAGATGTTGCTATGTCTCATTCCGTGAATTAATCCTGAGTTGTTCGACATTCGGGAAGAACAATTCTTTTAGGGTCTTTCCTTTCCTCTCGTTGTCATGATAGTTGGAGTTCTCAAGGCAAGACTTCGAGTCAATGATGATGAACGAATCAATGTTCTTATGAAGGGCAACCTGGATCGTGAAGATTGTGTTAGGTTGCGTTCCCCTTCGTCTTACTCTACACTTGAATCTCGGGACAAGATTTTTGTTTAGTGGGGGTGAGTTGTCACATCCCTGGTCCTATTATGCACTAAGCTAGACCTCATGTGAGCATCATGTTTTAATTCAAATGAAATTTGAATTGAGGGATTTTCAAAGCCTCAGAAACCTTCTAAAAATGATCAACATTAAAATCTTCTCAAAGAAGTCCAAGAAAATGTTCCTCTTAGTCTCTGAAAATATTGCAAAGAGGTAAAACTCAAAACAATATTTTCGGTATCTCTGAGTTAATTATTTTGGGCCTTTGAATTAAATAAATAACTATTTGCATTGGATATATATTTCTTAATTAATTAATATATGTCCAGTAATTCTGATCTTTGATGAAGGGCTTTGGAATAATCCTACTAGTCCTTACCATAATTATCAGAAGCAATAAAAATGATTTAGTGTCTAAAACTAAATCAAAACAAACTACAGAAAATAGAAAACAGAATTAAATAGAAATAAAAGAGAGAGAGAGAAGGACTTACCTGACGCTTACCTGAGGCCCACTCACCTGGTGGCCCAGCAGAATCAGCCCAGCCCACCAGGGGCGCCTTGGTCTTCTTCCACCTCTGCCAGTAGGCAGAGGCGTGTCGACGCCAGCGCGCCCGGAGCCTCCACCTCCTTCCTCCCAGCCTGCCTGGCTCCTCCTCGACGCCCCGGTGACGCCACGCGCCTCCCCGACCCCCTCTCACTTCTCCCTCGCTCTCTGGACCTCCCTCCCCCTCGCTCCTCTGCTTCCCCCCATGACCGAGAGCCGCCGCCGACGTCGCTCGCAACCACCGTGGCCACCGGCCACCCCATGCCTCGCCTAAGCGCCAAGAAGCTCCGCCCCATCCCCCTCTTCCTCCTCACCAAGATGGAAGGCGCCGGAAGCCCTGGATGCTGCCAGCTTCGCCGTTCCCCTCCTCGGCCACCGCGGGTCGCCGCCGTCAAATCCGTCCCCGTCCGGCCTCCCTCAAGCTCGCCGTCCACCTCTACAGGGTCTACGTGAGCTCTCCGTCCGTTTCCCCCTCTCTGTTTCGTCGTCCGCGCGCCGTAGCTAGGTTATCTACCAAGGCCGAAACCCCACCGCCGCCGGCCATGCTGCCGCCGTCGCTCTAGCTAGCGTAGCTCGCGTCCGACCTCAGGCCCGTGCTCAGGAGCTCCCCAGAAGGCCAAGTCCACCACCCGTTTCCCCTCCCGTGCACTCTAGTGCCGAAACCGCTGAGACCCGAACTCCGGCAGCCGCCGCGGGTTCCACTCCGGCGAACTCCGGCAACCCCCGCACCTCCCGTTGGTCCCCCTAGATGCGCACGGGCACAGGCTATCCTCTGGTGCCCCTGGCGCATCGATCCGTCGACTCTGGTGAGTTCCGAGCGAACTCCGCCGCGGTTCGAGGTCACCGCCGGCGAAACTCCAGCGGGAGCTGACGTGGCTCCGTCATTAGGAGCTAACCCAGCTAGTTAAGCAGCCTACAGCCACTGACAGTGGGCCCCACCCCTGGTCAAACCCCAGTCAGCGGCTGGGTTTGACCGGGATTAGATCCTGTGTCACTGACGTGTGAACCCCGCACGTCAGGTTTGACCTGGACCTGGCCGTTGACTCGCTGACGTCATGCTGGCGTCAGGCTGACGCAGTTAAATCATTTACTGGATTTATTATATTCAGGAAATTCCAGAAAATGCCTAAAACTTCTAAAATTCATAGAAATTCAACCGTAACTCCAAATTAAATAATTTATATATGAAAAATTATCAGAAAAATTCAAGGAATCCATCTGTACCATTTTCATGCATGTTAGAACAACTTATAGCTGCTGTATAGCACAAATCAATTAAATGGCATTTGAATAATCACATATGGAGTTTGAATTTGAATCTTGTATTCAAACCAACCTCATTTAATCTGTTGCTAGTTGCATTAGCTCAAAACACATTCATATTGCCATGTCATGAGCATGCATCATATTGTGCATTGCATTGATTGTATTTCTTCTTTGTTGCCGGTATCTGTTCCCTCCCGGTAGACGATGTTCCGACGTTGTGATCATTGACACTGATGAAGACTCAATGCTATCTTCAGAAGTGCCAGGCAAGCAAAACCCCCTTGTTCATTCCGATACAATCCTACTCTCTCGCTCCTGCTCTCTTTTACTGCATTAGGACAACAACGATTCATCTGTTACTTGCTGCGGTAGCTGAACCCCTTTATCCTTTGCATGACCTGTCATTGCCACAGTAAATAGATGAAACCCACTAGCATGAGTAGGAGTTGTTTGAGCCCTGTTGTGCCTACTCATTCATGCTTGTTTGTCATGCCTGCTACTGCTTAGAGTTGAGTCAGGTCTGATTCATCGGGGATGAATCAGAGGTGTGTGAACATGTCCTACTGTGTGTGAGCTAAGTGTGTGAATACGATTTGGTAAAGGTAGCGGTGAGAGGCCATGTAGGAGTACATGGTGGGTTGTCTCATTGCAGCCGTCCTCAGGAACTGAGTTCTGTGTTTGTGATCCATGATTCAGCTACTACCACGCATTGGGCCCGAAACCAATGGACCCTCTCGGCTTCTTGATCACCCTTGTCCTTTGTCCAGGAGTTGCAAGTAGTGTCTGGTGTTTGTAGTATGCTGGAGGCCGTGGGCAGCGCTGACCGGAGGGGTGGGCTGTGATGCGGTAGGCACGTGGCACGGTGTACCGGGCGCCCGTTTGGTGTCTCGGGAACCCTGTTCACATCGTTTGGGGCTGTGAGCGAAACTCCGGCCGGATCTCCTTATGGATGGAACCCGAATAGGCGATAAACCTGGACTAGAGACTTGAGTGTTTAGGCAGGCCGTGGCCGACACCCACGTTGGGCTTCCGCTTGAAGGTTGCCGAGTACATGTCGTGTAAACGGCGGTAAGTGGTGAGAGCGTGTGTGAAGAAGTACACCCCTGCAGGGTTAACATCTTCTATTCGAATAGCCGTGTCCGCGGAAAAGGACTTCTGGGTTGCTTATATCAGTTCATAGACAAGTGAAAGTGGATACTCTAAAATACGCAAGATAAGCGTGAGTGCTATGGATGGCGTTCTCGTAGGGAGACGGGAGCGGATCCATAGTGGTGTACTGATATGGTGAATATGTGGACTCGTGTGCGCCACCTCAAAAGAGTTACTTGCAGTCGTAGTTCAGGATAGCCACCGAGTCAAAGCTGGCTTGCTGCAGTTAAACCCCACCATCCCCTTTGTTGATAATGATGCACATGTAGTTAGTCCTGATGTAAGTCTTGCTGGGTACATTTGTACTCACGTTTGCCTATTTTATGTTTTTGCAGAGAGACTTCGGTCTCGCTAGTAGTTCCGCGTGGACTTCGACGTTTAGCTTGTTACCTCAGCTACGATCTTGTGCCCTCGGCAGTATCTGGTAGATAGTCAGGCTTTCAAGCCTTTTTCATTTATAGATGTCTGTACTCAGACATGATAGCTTCCGCTTGTGCTTCGATTTGTATGCTCTGAACGTTGGGTCATGAGACCCCTGTCTGTAATATCTCGCTCCTCGGAGCCTATTGAATAAATACTTGAGTCGTAGAGTCATGTTGTGATGCCATGTTGTGTTTGCACATATCGAGCATATTGTGTGTATGTTATTGGAATGCTTGGTATGTGTGGGATCTGACTATCTAGTTGTTTATCTTTAGTAGCCTCTCTTATCGGGAAATGTCTCCTAGTGCTTCCACCGAGCCATGGTAGCTTGCTACTGCTCCGGAACACTTAGGCTGGCCGGCATGTGTCCTTCTTCGTTCCTGTGTCTGTCCCTTCGGGGAAATGTCACGCGATGAATTCCGGAGTCCTGTTAGCCCGCTACAGCCCGGTTCACCGGAGTCCTGCTAGCCCAGTGCTACAACCTGGATTCACTCGCTGATGACCGACACGTTCGATGCTGGGTCATGGATGCCTGTCCCTATAAGTTTGTGCCACTTTGGGTTTACGACTAGCCATGTCATCCCGGGCTCCTTGTCATATGGATGCTAGCGACACTGTCATATACGTGTGCCAAAAGGCGCAAACGGTCCCGGGCTAAGGTAAGGCGACACCCGTGGGAATACCGTGCGTGAGGCCGCAAAGAAATATGAGGTGTTACATGCTAGATCGATGTGGCATTGAGTCGGGGTCCTGACAAGAAAGATGAGTCATAATACAATGGCAAAATACTTTTGCATGGCACATGCAGGCACGTACTTGTCATGCTTGCATAGGGATATGCATGAAATCTTGGTGCAACTAATATGTGTGCATGCACACTTTTCTGGCCACACATACATAGGCGGCTTAGCTAGCTTAGATAAGTATGTACTTACGTATTCTTATACTTATATACCGGCAAGTTCGCATCCATATGTCGCCGAATACCCACTCCTATGTATAGACCGTACATATACATATTGGAGTATCTGCGGCCGGCCCGCGAGCACGCACATATATGCCTGAGTACCCGCACTATCCAAACATGCCTAAATGTATTGATTCAAATGGATTTTGATCTCGATGCGTACACGAAGGAAAAAAAGGGCAGCATGTTCTTGTGCGGCACGTTTGGAAAGAAACCGGTCGGACAGTATATACCCATAAATCTTTGTGTACGAGATGATCTTTCCTTTTATTTGTGCATGCGTGTAGGGCAAGAAGAAAAGTATTGAAAAGGAAGATTGAAAGATGGAAATCTTCAGATGTGATTAGCAACTAGCAGCCCAAATATTGGAAAGTTTGCACCGATGTGTGGTGGCCAAGGGTTCTGCCTCCTGCCTATATAAATACAAGAGAACCCACGCAACCGGGGCAAGGAGGGGAGGCCTCACGTATGCAGCAGAGGAGAGAGACAGAGATGATGGAGACGCGCTGAGCCGGCTGCGTCGAGCAAGGGGCACCGCAATTAAACTCACCCACGTAGCCAGCGGAGACGAGGCGCACACCAGGACAAACACATCGCAGGAGGTGACGGCGCGCCCGTGGCCGCACATTTGATAACACACGAAGCGCAAGAGGAAGAAGCCGGCTACGGCGATGCCGAGGACATGAGACTAATTTTATTTTGTTACTATGTTTTCAGTGCTACGTGAGAAGAACAATACACCAGGGAGGCAGAAGACGCGCCGTGGCGGCAGCGTCGAGAACAACAGAAAGGCCGCGCCCACGGCGGCGGCATGCTCGCCGGACAACGGCGGTAGTGGATGCGATGTACATCTATATCTCTTTTGTGTATGCAGGGAGCAAGCACACGTATCACGGACGGAGGACCTCACACAAGAACACAGCTTGCGAGGGAGACAGAAGGCACGCAACACACTAAGAAGAGGCAGCCGGCGAGGCAACAACACCTCCCATAGGCTCCCGCATGCCCAGAGAAGACGAGGAGATGCGCCCCTAGCAGCAGCATCGAGGAGATCGGAGAGCGTGCCCATGCAGTGGCGCGTGCGCCAAGGGAACACGGCGACGACACCCTCACATGGAAGAAGAGCAGTGGCGAGCAGATGAACGCGCCCACAGGAGGATTTACGGCGGTAAAATAATCTTGTTCTTGTTCTATGTGTGTAGGTCTCACGCACCCGGATGCGGCGGACAAAGCTACGGCCGATGTGGCACTCTCACACATGGCCGCACACTCACCCATGGACGCACATAGCAAGGAGGAGGCATCGAGCCTGCTGGGAGGCCGATCGCCATCTACTTCGTCAAGCCGGCGCCATAGAGGACGGAGGCGTGGAGCTCGCCCAGATGATGCCCTCAACTTTGTCATCAAGCCGACGCCATGGAGGATGGTGGCGTGGAGCTCGCCAAGACGACGCCTAATGTCAACATCATCAACCAGGTGCCGCAAGGATCGTGACGTGGAGCTCGCGAGGATGCCGCCGATGTGCTGCGGTGGATCGCGGCACGGAGTTCGCCAAGATGACGCCAGTGTCAACCTCATCAAGCCGGCGCCATGGAGGATGAAGGCGTGGAGGCTCGGGAGGATGCCGCCGCCGTACCACGGTGGATGGCGCCACGGAGTTCGCCAAGATGACACCAATGTCAACATCATCAACCTGGTGCCGCAAGGATCATGCCTGGGAGCTCACAAGAAGGACACTAGTGTAACGCCCTGGATACAACTTTCCATATTCGTAGCTGCAACTCTTGCCTTTTCCGGAGATGCTATATGATATTTCCATTGTGGTTGGGTTTTATCTGTTGTTTTGCATTTTGTTCTTGTTATGCATCTCATCTCATGTCATCATGCGCATTGCATCGGCATCGTTTTCTTAAAACTTGCATCCATTCGTGTTCCGCCAGTTCTCTCCATTGTCCGTTCTGAGCCCGACCACACTCGCACGCGCCCGCGGCACCTCCGAAATATTATTTTATAAGTGGCATAAAAATGTTCTCGGAATGCGTTGCAACTTGTCATGCGGTCTTATTATAGTGTAGACAGGCCGCCTGTCAAGTTTCGTCGCATTCGGAGTCCGTTTGTTAGCCCAACCGTTAAACATATAGCGGTACCCTTGTCGGTATATTCGTCGGACGTTTCGGCCTCCGAAACAGTTGCCGGGCTACACACCATCTCTCTCCTCTCAGCCCAACCCTTCTACACAGCCCATCTACCCTCCTACCTAACCCCCCTCGCGTCCGGAACCGCCCGATCGAGATCGGAGGGCTCCAAAAACCAAACCCTAGCAAAACTGCTATATATAGCAGCCCCCCTTGTCATTTTTGAGCCTTCTCCTCCCTCCTCCTCGAAATCCGTGCCCCCCAATCATCCTCCAGCCGCAGCCTCCACCCCCTCCTCAGATTCAGCGCCGCCCCACTCCACCTCCGCCACTTGGCCGTGCCGCCGCCACGCCCTTCAGCCACTTCCTGCGTGCCACCTCGCCCTCCAGCGTCGCCGCAGCCACCCAGGCGCTGCCACGTGTTCCCTCGTCGCCCCGCAGCCACCTCTCCACCGCACGGCCCGCCGGGGTCCCGATCTGGCCCGCCCGGCCCGAGACCGCGCCGCCGCAGCCCGCGAGGGCCCGGGTGCCCCGCGCCTCCCGCTCCCGATCGGGATCGAGGGGAGGAGCCCCTCGACCCCGAGCCCTCGTCGTCGTCACCAGCCTCCATCGCCCCGGCCTCCTCCTCCCTCTGCCTCGTCGTGCCTCCCCAGCTAGGGCGCCTCCCCGTCGCCCCTCTCCCTCTGGCTCTGTCTCACATTTTCCCTCTCTCTGTACTCCGCCGCCGCCGCCGCCACCGGAGTTTCTTTGTCGCCGCCCCATCGTGAGTTGCCGTCGGATCCGGCCGGAATGGGTCCGGAGCGACCGGATCCGGTCGTCCCCAGCGCCCCTCGACCTTCCTGCCGTTGCTGCGCCCTCGGCGGCGTGCGCCGTCGCCGCCGCCTCAGCCTTCTTCGTGCGGGCACGGAGGAGCACGACTCCTCCAGGCCCCGCGGGCCAGCGGCCTCCAGGCCCAGCGAGCCCCTCGCCGGTTCGCTCCCGTTGACCAGCGCATGGGCCAGCGCCCTTGGCCCATCTTCCCCCGTGGCCTGCCAGCCCCTCCTCCGAGCCGGCCCATGAGGCCTGGAGAGCAGCCCCGCCCCTGTGCATTGATGGGTCAGCCTCAGTTTCGGCCCGTTGCTATTTTTTTCCTGTCCAGCGATTTTGACATTATCCGTAGAATTAACAGATTTGCAGAAACCCCCTTTAACTTCATGCATTTAATAACTAATAAACTGTGCATCGGATTAAAATAATTTATATATGTAAAATGCTTAGAATTTTGTGTAGATTAATAATATGCCATTTTCATCCATGTTTAAAATGTTTAAATTGATGTTTGCATTAATTTGCTAATATGCCATGTTAAAATGATTTATTTCATAACTAAATAACCGTAGCTCGGTTTTAAATAAACTTTATACGTAAATGGGGTGGAAAAATGCCTAGTTTAACATGGTACACTTTATTTTCCTGTTTAAGAACAATAAAATTGTGTTTAGGGCAGAACAGTACCGAATCTAAAATATGCATATGGGGATTTTCCGGAATTATTGTTTGTTGTTTCCGGCCTCATTTAAACTTGCCTAAATAGATGGCTTTCTTATGCTTCACCCCCTTGCCATGCGAATAACATTTAATATTGTTGGGTACATAACCGGGAGTGAACTAAATAATTGATGTGGTGTTTTGCATGTTGAGCTCCACTTAATTTGTAGGATTGTTTGTGCACTTTGCCATGCCATGCCTCATTAAACCGGACATGCATCATACTTGTTTTTGCATCATGCCATGTTTATGCTTGTGCATTTACCATGTTGTTTGTTTCTTTCCGGTGTTGCTTCTTAGTTCCGGTAATGTTGCGATTGTGAGGATTTGTTCGACTACGTCTGTTCGTCTTCTTCATGGACTCGTTCTTTTTCCTTGCGGGATCTGAGGCAAGATGACCGCTACCCTAGATCTCACTACTATCATTGCCATGCTAGTTGCTTTGTTCTATCACTATGCTGCGTTACCTATCTTTTGCTCATCAAGCCTTCCCAAATTGCCATGAACCTCTAACCTTTGACACCCTTCCTAGCAAACCATTGATTGGCCATGTTACCGCTTTGCTCAGCTCCTCTTATAGCGTTGTTAGTTGCAGGTGAAGTTGAAGATTGCTCCATGGTGGACAGGATTTTGGTTGGGATATCACAATATCTCTTATATTATTAATGCATCTATATACTTGGTAAAGGGTGGAAGGCTCAGCCTTATACCTGGTGTTTTGTTCCACTCTTGCCGCCCTTGTTTCCGTCATACCGGTGTTATGTTCCCGGATTTTGCGTTCCTTACGCAGTCGGGTGATTTATGGGACCCCCTTGACAGTTTGCTTTGAATAAAACTCCTCCAGCAAGGCCCAACCTTGGTTTTACCATTTGCCTCACCACCACCTATATTTCCCTTGGGAGTAATTAACCCAAGGGTCATCTTTATTACAGCCCCCCCGGGCCAGTGCTTGTCTAAGTGTTGGTCCGAACCAGAGCCACTTGCAGCGCCACCTCGGGGAAACTCGAGGGCTGGTTTTAGTTGTACGTAGTGTTCATCTGGTGTTGCCCTGAGAACGAGATATGTGCAGCTCCTATCGGGATTGTCGGCGCATCGGGCGGTCTTGCTGGTTTTGTTTTACCATTGTCGAAATGTCTTGTAAACCGGGATTCCGAGTCTGATCGGGTCTTCCTGGGAGAAGGTCTATTCCTTCGTTGATCGCGAGAGCTTGTCATGGGCTAAGTTGGGACACCCCTTGCAGGGTATAATCTTTCGAAAGCCGTGCCTGCGGTTATAGGCAGATGGGAATTTGTTAATGTCCGGTTGTAGATAACTTGACACCAGATCCGAATTAAAACGCATCAACCGCGTGTGTAGCCGTGATGGTCTCTTCTCGGCGGAGTCCGGGAAGTGAACACGGTTTCTGGGTTATGTTTGACGTAAGTAGGAGTTCAGGATCACTTCTTGATCATTGCTAGCTTCACGACCGTTCCCTTGCTCTCTTCTCGCTCTTATTTGCGTATGTTAGCCACCATATATGCTTAGTCGCTGCTGCAGCCTCACCACTTTACCCCTTCCTTTCCCTTTAAGCTTTGCTAGTCTTGATACCCATGGTAATGGGATTGCTGAGTCCTCGTGGCTCACAGATTACTACAACAACAGTTGCAGGTACAGGTTATGCGATGATCATGACGCGAGAGCGATGCTTGCTTGCGTTGAGTTCTTCTTCTGCTTCTTCGATCAGAGATAGGTTCCAGGTCGGTAGCCTGGGCTAGCAGGGTGGATGTCGTTTGAGTTTGTGTTTGTGTTTCATCCGTAGTTGGATGATGCTCTTATGTATTGTGATGATGTATTCGTGTGGCATTGTATGCCTTATGTATGTATCCCCATCTATTATGTAATGTTGATGTAATGATATCCACCTTGCAAAGCGTTTCAATATGCGGTTCTATCCTTGGTGGGACCTTCGAGTCTCTTTAGGATAGTATCGCATATTGGGCATGACAAGTTGGTAATCAGAGCCTCGACTGACCATAGGAGCCCCCTTGATTGTTGGCCGTTGTTGAGTCTAGAAAAAAAACTATTTTGAGTCTTAGGATTATATATATCGGAGAGTAGGATTCTTTTTACTCCTCAGCCCCTACGTCGCTCTGGTGAGGTCTCCTAACGTAGATGTTTTGTCTTTCCTCTCCTCAAATTTCACTAAATTTATTTTAGGATCACACGGGTATCTTGGAATCGTTCCGATGGTTTTGTGACGAGAACATTGTTCTTGGTGCCTCCTGTCTATTATGTGGCATCGACCCGGGGAGTTGAGCTCCGAGGTGTTGTCGTCACAATTTTATCGTTGCAGTTCTGGAATACCTGAGTTTTGCCGACATCGAAAACCTCTTTTATGCAGTTGTTGGTGAGATAACCTCGACGTCACCCAGTACTGGGGAGTTCGGGAGTATTGCCATAACTCGTATAACGGATGCTTTTCGAAGGTTGAGGTACACGATTTCCGAAGGTTTCTTGGTTATGTGTTGACGGATGGATACAACTTGGATGTAGGTATTGTTAGTTTGGGTGAGATATATTGCTTCCCCTGTATCCCCAACACCAGATTGCATAACCAGAAAGTTTCGGGAGTTTTATAGGTGGGAATTCAAGTAGCTCCTAGAATATCTTTTCGACAGATGCATGATATGAGATTGGGGTTTGACGTCTAGTGGTCCGCCTTTCCACGGTCGTTTTTACAGTGGTCTCGTTGTGTCTTAAAGAACCCTTGGCTATGCTGGTTCGGGGACACTTCGTATGTCATGTGCACTGCCTTGTACATGATGGTGCTGTACAATCGAGCCCGTGTGGGCCCCACCACGAAAACTTCGGACGAAATCTCTATCATATGTTTGTTCCGGCTTATTCTGCAAGCCAAATCCTTTGTTTTGTTTTATTTATGGTATTCGAGTTGCTTCAAAGTCAAGTGTTGATTCCATACCTTTCCTAAACGGTGTTCTCATATTTCTATGGGAGTGCTAATCCTTTTGATCATCGAGATTGTCATGTCAATTCTTTTCCAACCGGTGCGCTTCTCTTCGAGATGAACCCATCATTCTCCCCATCCGCAAGATCAACTCTAAGTTTTCTCAATGGTGTTTGTTTCATCCGTCCCAAGTTGTCTTTGTTTTCCCGCCCTCCGACCCTTTTTCTGCAAGGACTCATATATGTTAATCAAGTATCCATCTTATGGATGTGAAGTTTCTCCATTCTTTTCCCGTCAATGTTCTTATCCGGTGATTTCCCATGAAGATGCTCAACAGTTTCAAGTTCGTCATTCTTTGTTATTTTCTTCTCCGGTGGTGTTAATTCAAGCTTTCAGTGTTGATCATATTCTTTTCCTCGTGTCAAATGCTTTTTCATACTGGTGCACCTCTTAATCTTTCACTTCCTCGCTATTCATTTGTTCTGGAGTGCTGAAGATATCTTGGAAGACTTGTGTTTCCATTCTCAATCCGTTCAAGATATTTCGTGGTTGTTATCTCATTCAAGTCATTTAATTCAACCGGTGCAATCCCCCTTTCAATCATTTCAATGGTGTTTCTCTTGAGTGGGCCCTAACCCACAGGTCTTTTCCCAGGATCTTACCTGACTCTTCTAATTATCAGGAGTGATTCTCAAATTCATTTCCAAGTTTGACGTAAGAATGAATTATCACCAGTCAAATGTCTTTCTCCAAGATCTTTCAAATTCTTTCGTCGTTGGTTCAACCTTTCTAATTTTTATTCCGGAGTGTCTCAACAACTCATGGTGGTGTTTCTCATCGTCTTTCTCAATGTTTGAAGACCGAGGAAGAGTTTTTCCTCCAAATCTTGGTCCATTCTCTTCAAGATTCGTGGTTCTAGCTTGATGCCATCCTCTCATAATTGTTTTGATTGTGAGAATTCTTTTCACCCATCCGGAGCATTTCATGAGTTGTTTCCATTTCTTTCCTCTGAAGTCCATCATGTCATAATTCCTCATTCTCAACCTTCAACTCTTGTTCTCCAAATCTTACCAGTGCACTGCTCAAGTACCCTCTAACCAGCTCGTGATCTCTTCGTTCTCTTGTATAAAATTCCCTCAAGTATCTTCATTCGTTCTCTAATTCTTACAGGTGATTCACCCCTTTACTTCTTTCATTTTCAATTCTTACGGTGGTTCGTTCAAGATTTCACTTTCTTCGTTATCGTATCAACTCATCCATTCTTTCGTTGTTTCAATCCCACCGGTGGTTCCATCAAGACCTTCTCAAGTTTGCGCCATATCTATCTTGATCCTTTTTACGAGAATAAGTAGTATGCCAAATCCGTTGTTTGTCATCAATTTAAATTGGTGAAGGATACACATACCATAATTCTTATTATTGTTTCATCCGAGTGATCTCGTTTCTTCTTTCCAGAGTTGTTCATCATGTCACATTTCCCGGTTCGAGATGCTTCATCTTTTCTTTTCCGGAGTTCCAAGTTTTCTGCATTATCATCGCGAAGCTCCATCTAAATCATTGCAAGGCGTCACCTTGTGTTTTCAACTTCTCTTCCTTTCTATCATCCTTCTATTACCGGAGTTCTTCATGGAGGCTCTACATGATGGTTCATCAAGGATTCTTTTCATTCTTCAATTGTTCTTCAAGATTTCTCTCGAGGTGATGATCCGCCAAGCTATACTCAAAATTAAACATGGTGCTAAACACATGTCTTGTTTTGAGGAGCTCAAGTATTCTTCATCTTGCATTCCAAAGTGCAATTCTTTCTACCTTATCTCTTGAGGTGGTGTTATGTCAGTCTTGACAATTTGGGTTCGTGTTTCATGATTCACATGTTGTCAAGAATGAGGTATTTTGAATCCATCAATCCCTCCATTGGAGTTATCTTGTGTCATATTTCACCTAAAGCCTTCCATTGGGAATGTTGCTATTTGTGGTGCTTATCAATGATCCAAGTTATCTCTTTATCATCTTTGTGGAAGAAGTGTTCATCTCTTAGTTGATCTCAAGCAAGCAATTGTTTTTCGTTAGTGGCAGAATTTCACCTCAAGTGTTGAGATGTTTCCATAAGCCCACTACAAGCTTATTCTTTTCGTTGTTGATTTTCCAACAACTCTGTTATAACCTTCTTGGAAGGGTGCTTTCCTAGTTCATTTGTGGCAGAAATTGTCATTTTCTTCTCCGCCCCTTTATCCCAACAATCTAGCTTCTATTCTTTCGTTCCGGAGGCATTGTGATGTTGCTCTTTTCACTCATCATCTTGCTTTGGCAAGATCATGTTCTTCTCCTTGCTTCTCCATTTAACCGGAGTGTTGTGTCATCTCTTCAAGCTCTTTCATCTTATCAAGTTTTGCATCTCTTTTCAACCGGAGTGCTGTCTGAAATCCTTCTTACCCCATGTGCCATTTTTTCAATAGTTCCGGAGGCAGTGTGTTGTTGATTTCATCAAGTATCCTCTCATCTTGTCAAGTTCATGTTCTATTCCTTCCATGTTCAACCGGAGTGCTGCCCGAATTCTTCCTCTCTCATCTTGTTGTAACCGGAGTGGTTTGAACCCTATCTTGTCAATTAAACTCTTGATTCATGTCTTTGCAACCTTCAAGTTATCGTAATGTTCCTTGTTCCTCTTTTCTAACGGATTGTTTGCAATCTCGTTCATCTCTAATTGCTCAACCTCTCAAGGTTCGTGGTTTCACTCATTGGTCGAAGAAGCAACTTAGTTTTACCTCTTCTCTTCCTTTCTGTTTTCCCTCCAGTGCCATCCTAGATCTCGGGACGAGATCCTCTCGTAGTGGTGGAGTGTTGTAACGCCCCAGATACAACTTTCCATATTCGTAGCTCCAACTCTTGCCTTTTCCGGAGATGCTATATGATATTTCCTTCGTGGTTGGGTTTTATCTGTTGTTTTGCATTTTGTTCTTGTTATGCATCTCATCTCATGTCATCATGCGCATTGCATCGGCATCATTTTCTTAAAACTTGCATCCGTTCGTGTTCCGCCGGTTCTCTCCGTTGTCCATTCTGAGCCTGACCACACTAGCACGCGCCCGCGGCACCTCCGAAATATTATTTTATAAGTGGCATAAAAATGTTCTCGAAATGGGTTGCAACTTGTCATGCAGTCTTATTATAGTGTAGACAGGCCGCCTGTCAAGTTTCGTCGCATTCGGAGTACGTTTGTTAGCCCAACCGTTAAACATATAGCGGTACCCTTGTCGGTATCTTCGTCGGACGTTTCGGCCTCCGAAACAGTTGCTGGGCCGCACGTCATCTCTCTCCTCTCAGCCCAACCCTTCTACACAGCCCATCTACCCTCCTACCTAACCCCCTCGCATCCGGAACCGCCCGATCGAGATCGGGGGGCTCCAAAAACCAAACCCTAGCAAAACTGCTATATATAGCAGCCCCCCTTGTCATTTTTGAGCCTTCTCCTCCCTCCTCCTTGAAATCCGTGCCCCCCCAATCATCCTCCTGCCGCAACCTTCACCCCCCTCCTCGGATTCAGCGCCGCCCCACTCCACCTCCGCCACTTGGCCGCGCCGCCGCCACGCCCTTCAGCCACTCCCCGCGTGCCACCTCGCCCTCCAGCGTCGCCGCAGCCACCCAGGCGCTGCCACGTGTTCCCTCGTCGCCCCGTAGCCACCTCTCCACCGTGCGGCCCGCCGGGGTCCCGATCTGGCCCGCCCGACCCGAGACCGCGCCGCCACAGCCCACGAGGGCCCGGGTGCCCCGGGCCTCCCGCTCCCGATCGGGATCGACGGGAGGAGCCCCTCGACCCCGAGCCCTCGTCGCCGTCACCAGCCTCCATCGCCCCGGCCTCCTCCTCACTCTGCCTCATCGTGCCTCCCCAGCCAGGGCGTCTCCCCGTCGCCCCTCTCCCTCTGGCTCTCTCTCATGTTTTTCCTCTCTCTCTGTACTCCGCAGGAGCCGCCGCCGCCGGAGTTTCTTCGCCGCCGCCCCGTCGCGAGTTGCCGTCGGATCCGGCCGGAACGGGTCCGGAGCGACCGGATCCGGTCGTCCCCAGCGCCCCTCGACCTTCCTGCCATTGCTGCGCCCTCGGCGGCATGCGCCGTCGCCGCCGCCTCAGCCTTCTTCGTGCGGGCACGGGAGGAGCACGACTCCTCCAGGCCCCGCGGGCCAGCGGCCTCCAGGCCCAGCGAGCCCCTCGCCGATTTGCTCCCGTTGACCAGCGCGTGGGCCAGCGCCCCTGGCCCATCTTCCCCCATGGCCTGCCAGCCCCTCCTCCGAGCCGGCCCATGAGGCCTGGTGAGCAACCCCGCCCCTGTGCATTGATGGGCCAGCCTCAGTTTCGGCCCGTTGCTATTTTTTTTCCGGTCCAGCGATTTTAACATTATCCGTAGAATTAACAGATTTGCAGAAACCCCCTTTAACTTCATGCATTTAATAATAATAAACCGTGCATCGGTTAAAATAATTTATATATGTAAAATGCTTAGAATTTTGTGTAGATTAATAATATGCCATTTTCATCCATGTTTAAAATGTTTAAATTGATGTTTGCATTAATTTGCTAATATGCCATGTTAAAATGATTTAATTCATAACTAAACAACCGTAGCTCGGTTTTAAATAAACTTTATATGTAAATGGGGTGGAAAAATGCCTAGTTTAACATGGTACACTTTATTTTCCTGTTTAACAACAATAAAATTGTGTTTAGGGCAGAACAGTACCGAATCTAAAATATGCATATGGGGATTTTCCGGAATTATTGTTTGTTGTTTCCGGCCTCATTTAAACTTGCCTAAATAGATGGCTTTCATTATGCTTCACCCCCTTGCCATGCTAATAACATTTAATATTGTTGGGTACATAAACCGGGAGTGAACTAAATAATTGATGTGGTGTTTTAATTGCAATGTTGCATGCTCCACTTAATTTGTAGTATTGTTTGTTGCACTTTGCCATGCCATGCCTCATTAAACCGGACATGCATCATACTTGTTTGTGCATCATGCCATGTTTATGCTTGTGCATTTACCATGTTGTTTGTTTCTTTCCGGTGTTGCTTCTTAGTTCCGGTAATGTTGCGATTGTGAGGATTCGTTCGACTACGTCTGTTCGTCTTCTTCATGGACTCGTTCTTCTTCCTTGCGGGATTTCAGGCAAGATGACCGCTACCCTGGATCTCACTACTATCATTGCTATGCTAGTTGCTTCGTTCTATCGCTATGCTGCGTTACCTATCTTTTGCTCAAGCCTCCCAAATTGCCATGAACCTCTAACCTTTGACACCCTTCCTAGCAAACCGTTGATTGGCTATGTTACCGCTTTGCTCAGCCCTCTTATAGCGTTGTTAGTTGCAGGTGAAGTTGAAGATTGCTCCATGGTGGACAGGATTTTGGTTGGGATATCACAATATCTCTTATATTATTAATGCATCTATATACTTGGTAAAGGGTGGAAGGCTCGGCCTTATGCCTGGTGTTTTGTTCCACTCTTGCCGCCCTAGTTTCCGTCATACCGGTGTTATGTTCCCGGATTTTGCGTTCCTTACGCGGTCGGGTGATTTATGGGACCCCCTTGACAGTTCGCTTTGAATAAAACTCCTCCAGCAAGGCCCAACCTTGGTTTTACCATTTGCCTCACCACCACCTATATTTCCCTTGGGAGTAATTAACCCAAGGGTCATCTTTATTACAGCCCCCCCCCCGGGCCAGTGCTTGTCTAAGTGTTGGTCCGAACCAGAGCCACTTGCAGCGCCACCTCGGGGAAACTCGAGGGATGGTTTTAGTTGTACGTAGTGTTCATCCGGTGTTGCCCTGAGAATGAGATATGTGCAGCTCCTATCGGGATTGTCGGTGCATCGGGCGGTCTTGCTGGTCTTGTTTTACCATTGTCGAAATGTCTTGTAAACCGGGATTCCGAGTCTGATCGGGTCTTCCTGGGAGAAGGTCTATTCCTTTGTTGATCGCGAGAGCTTGTCATGGGCTAAGTTGGGACACCCCTGCAGGGTATAATCTTTCGAAAGCCGTGCCTGCAGTTATAGGCAGATGGGAATTTGTTAATGTCCGGTTGTAGATAACTTGACACCAGATCCGAATTAAAATGCATCAACCGTGTGTGTAGCCGTGATGGTCTCTTCTCGGCGGAGTCCGGGAAGTGAACACGGTTTCTGGGTTATGTTTGACGTAAGTAGGAGTTCAGGATCACTTCTTGATCATTGCTAGCTTCACGACCGTTCCGCTTGCTCTCTTCTCGCTCTTATTTGCGTATGTTAGCCACCATATATGCTTAGTTGCTGCTGCAGCCTCACCACTTTACCCCTTCCTTTCCCTTTAAGCTTTGCTAGTCTTGATACCCATGGTAATGGGATTGCTGAGTCCTCGTGGCTCACAGATTACTACAACAACAGTTGCAGGTACAGGTTTTGCGATGATCATGACGCGAGAGCGATGCTTGCTTGTGTTGAGTTCTTCTTCTGCTTCTTCGATCAGGGATATGTTCCAGGTCGGCAGCCTGGGCTAGCAGGGTGGATGTCGTTTGAGTTTGTGTTTGTGTTTCATCCGTAGTTGGATGATGCTCTTATGTATTGTGATGATGTATTTGTGTGGCATTGTATGCCTTATGTATGTATCCCCATCTATTATGTAATGTTGATGTAATGATATCCACCTTGCAAAGCGTTTCAATATGCGGTTCTATCCTTGGTGGGACCTTCGAGTCTCTTTAGGATAGTATCGCATATTGGGCGTGATACTGGCCATCCACTTCGTCATGTTGGAGCTAGAGGACGGAGGTGTGGCGCCCATTGAGGATGCCGCTGACATCTACTTCGTCAAGCTGGAGCCCGAAGGCGTGGAGCTCGCAGGGATGGTGCCGTGTGTTGCGGAGGATGGCGAGACAGAGCTCGCTAGGAGGACGCCCGTCCTCTTCTTTATCAAGTCGGCGCCATGGAGGAGAAAGGCTTGGAGGCTCGCAATGATGCCGCCTTGGATGGCAGCGCGGAGCTCGCCAAGACGACGCCCATCGCCAACACCCGGTACCACAGAGAATCATGGCGTGGAGCTCGTAAGGAGGACACCACCAACGTCAACATCATCAAGCTGGACCAGAGGCATGGAGCTCCCGAGGATGTCGCCGCGTGCCGTGAAGGACGATGGAGGCATGGAGCTCGCGGGACATCACCACCAATGTCTACCTCGTCAAGATGGAGCCCGCGACACGGAGCCAAGAAGATAACACACACCCTCGATGCTATCTGCAACACGGAGCCGCGATGCGGTGTTGTCTGTGACCTGGAGGAGAAGATGGTGCCACATGACAGTCTCCATGACCCAGGGCCCATGAAGATGAGGCGTGATGGCGAGGAGGCAACGTGACTTCGCCAACACTAACTTTCAATGGCCCCGTGAGGCGGCGCCCTTGTCTTGGAGGACCACCGTAAACACGGCGTCCAGCAGAGACGAGGCGCCAACCACACCGGCATTGCCGATACGAGCGAGCATTGGATTTACACCAACGCCGGTCTCCATAATAATACTTCCGCGAGGCGAACCCCTTGCATACCCGGCGAAGCCGCTACATCATCAAGAAGTCTAAGCAGAGCAGGAACCATGCAACTTCAACACCGACTACATCAACGTTGTCAAGACCGATGAGGCGCGACGGTGAGGGCGAACGTGGCAAGCACAAAGCCATGTTTTGAGCGGCACGTGTACCAACGAGGACACGGGCTTTGCCGCCGCCCACACCACACACACACACCAGCATCATCATGCATGGAGAACGCGAAGCGAAGACGACGAAGACGGCCACACAGCTTAATCGGAGGTATCTCGCGGAGCAACCCGCGGGAGTAATTAACCGGGAGCTTTTTGGGCCCCCGGGAACTAGGAGACCGCACATCGCCATAGTCAGGCAGGCCGCGCTAGTAGGCCACGGAGCGCAACCATTTTTTATGGGATCTTGTAATTTTGTTCATCCAAAGAGATAAATGAAATACTTGTTTCCCGTATCACTTTTCTTTGTGTACTACGGTACACTGGCATGCCCGCATTTTTTTCTTTTTCCCTGGCGCATGAGAGAAATCCATACTCCTTCCCTTCTACCGGAGTGCACAATTAAGATTTTTCTCGTGTCAAACATGCCTCACCAAGGTCTTTCATCGAAAACTTGCCATTCAATGACTCCTTGACTGAGTTCAGCATCGAAACATCGTTCCCGATCAGCAGTATGTCGTCCACATACAAGATCAAAAACACTATCGAGCTCCCACTTAACTTCTTGTATAAACAAGAGTCCTCTTCGCTTTTGATGAAACCGACACCAGTGACGACCTCATCAAAACGAATGTTCCAACTCCGAGATGCTTGCTTCAACCCATAAATGGATCTCTTGAGCTTGCATACCTTACTAGTGCTACTCGGATCGACAAAACCCTCGGGCTGTATCATATACACGTCCTCGGTTAAATTTCCGTGAAGGAAAGCCGTTTTGACATCCATATGCCATATCTCGTAATCGAAATATGCAGTTATAGCTAGTATCATCCTCACCAATTTCAGCATCGCTACCGGTGAGTAAGTCTCGTCGTAGTCAATTCCTTGAACTCGTCCATAACCTTTAGCAACAAGCCGAGCTTTGTGGATCTGAACATTTCCATCCACATCGGTTTTCTTCTTAAAGACCCATTTGCAACCAATGACTGTTATGCCAGGTGGCGGATCAACCAAGTCCCAGACTTAATTCTCATCCATGGACTTTAACTCGAATCTCATGGCCTCCAGCATGCCTCGGAATCTGGGCTCACCATCGCTTCCACATATGTGGCCGGCTCGTCACTTTCTAGCAACAATACATCGCGCACTCTGCGCAATCTTTCCCACCTTCGTGGTTCTGGTGCCGCTTCCACTACGGGTTCCCTGACTGACTCCGGTATGATCTCATCACCAGCCGAGCCGTCCCTGAGTGGTCCTCGAATTTCTTTGAGTCGGACCGTCCTCCCACTGGCCTCCCGATTGAGAAACTCTTTCTCAAGGAAAACCCTATTCCGAGCAACAAACACTTTGTTCTCTTCCCGGTTGTAGAAGCTATATCCCAAGGTTTCCCTCGGATATCCCACGAATATGCATTTATCCGACTTGGGTGTAAGCTTGTCTGACATAAGTCGCTTGACAAATGCTTCACAACCCCAAATCTTTAGAGAAGACAAACTGGGACTCTTCCCGGTCCACATCTCATGTGGTGTCTTGTCTACTAATTTTGATGGTACCCTGTTAAGTGTGAAAGCTACAGTTTCTAGAGCGTATCCCCAGAATGACAAGGGTAAATCCGATTTGCTCATCATAGACTGGACCATGTCCAACAAGGTCCTATTCCTCTATTCCGACACGCCGTTTCTCTGTGGCGTAACTGAAGGTGTGAGCTGAGGTACTATACCTCGACTTTTCAGATGATCATCAAACTCCTGGCTCATGTACTCACCTCCACGATCAGATCGTAGAAGCTTTATAGTCTTGCCGAGCTGATTCTCAACCTCATTCTGGAACTCTTTGAACTTTTCAAAAGTTTCCGACTTATGCCTCATCAAATAGATATATCCATATCTACTCAAGTCGTCGGTAAAAGTCACGAAGTACTGATAGCCACCTCTGGCAGTTGTGCTCATTGAACCACACACATCACTATGTACAAGTTCCAATAGCTCGGACGTCCTCTCGCAACTCTTTGCGAAAGGAGACTTAGTAATCTTGCCGTGCAAGCATGATTCACATGTCTCGAACGACCCGAAGTCGGACGAAGTTAGGAGCCCATCATCATGGAGCTTCTTCATGCGATTCAGACTAATGTGTCCAAGCCGGCAATGCCAGAAGTATGTCGGATTTATCTCATTAGGCTTATGCCTTTTGACATTCATGTTATAGACTTGTTCCTGTTCTAGATTCAATATAAATAGCCCATCAACAATGGGTGCATAGCCGTGGAACATACCATTCAAAAATATCAAACAACCATTGTCCTTTAAATTGAATTCATAACCTTGACTCGTCAAACATGAGGCAGAAATAATGTTCCGACTAAGTGCAGGAATGTAATAACAATTATTCAATTCCATAATGAATCTGGAAGGAAGCTAGAGCTGCATCATGCCGACCTCCAACGCAACAACTCTTGCTTTGTTGCCGACCCTGATGTCAATCTCTCCTTGTGCCACACGCCTAGTTCTTACCATCCTGTCGGAGTAATGGGCCACGGGTAGGCTGACCCGAGCCCCAGAACCTTTCAAGACATCGGGGCAGGCCACGCCCCTCAAAGCCGAGTCTCAGATGATGACTCCCAGATGAACCGAGTCTCAGATGACGACTCCCAGATGAGCCGAGTCTCAGATGACGACTCCCAGATGGGCCGAGTCTCAGATGATGACTCCCAGATGAACCGAGTCTCAGATGACGACTCCCAGATGAGCCGAGTCTCAGATGACGACTCCCAGATGAACCGAGTCTCAGATGACGACTCCCAGATGAGCCGAGTCTCAGATGACGACTCCCAGATGGGCCGACTCATGGCCGGCGACTTCCAGAGGAGCCGGCTATGGAGAGTCGGCCCATGACTCTACACTCATTACGGGTACGACCACGGCGTGGCCGTCACCTCCTGCTTGCGAGGAGCCGGCGTGGCTACAGTGTGCCGTACCGCCGGAGGTCTCCGGCGTGGCCCGGCACTGTAGCCATGCCAGACCTGACCTCGGCCATAGTGCGGGGCGCACTGTGGCCACGATGGCCTACCTATACGGCTCAGAGACGGCAGACCCGCCAGTCAGTGAGAGCTAGAAGACGGCGGATACGCTCCGAAGGCGGCCCCGTGGGAGTCGGCTCCCCGGAGTCAGCCAGCCCCTCTCACGGGTCCCACGCGCCATTAACCAGACAAGATGGGGAGTAACGATAGTGATCGCCCGATAGACAGCAGCATTGTTGCCACGACCCAATGACCAAGCCTGCGTCATCAGAAGCACAGCTACAGTGCCGGACTCGCCGGCGGGGCCCGCAAGTCGGCAGGCCCCATTAGTCGGCGAAGAAGACGACGGCCTGTGAGACAGACGGTTGGCACCCGCGTCCAGCCGGATTACTATTGTATCCCCGGGGGGTAGGCCTATATAAACCCCCTGGGGCACCCATGCAAAGGGTTCACTCCGATTAGCCTTAGACCTGATGATATAGGAAGAAGAGGGCTAGCCTTGTCTCCTTCTACCTCCAGAATACAGCTCTAGGAGCAACCTTGTAGTCACTACGCCTTAGTGAACATGCGGAGACCCCGCAGAGCAGTAGTAGGGGTGTTATCTCCCCGGAGAGCCCCGAAGCTGGGTAAGATTCGCCGGCGTGCATGCCTTCGCCTAATCCCGTTTCCTGGCACCGGAGACGTTCTACTCGCTCCCACCATGATAAGCCATCCTTTGGCATATGTCGCACCCAACCCCCGACATTTGGCGCCCACCGTGGGGCAAGGTGCACCGTCGTCCGGAGACCTGCTTTGGACGGGAACCCTTTTCCTCCCCCGTGAGCATAGCCAGCCCGGCACGCCCGATGGCGCTTGCCCTGACGCGCTGCAAAGCGTCGATGACGCCTGCGCGGCGAGCTGCCTCGCTGACCTTCTCGGCGAGGTTAGCATCTCCGACGAGCCTGCATCCGATGTGGGCACGGGCGGCCCCGGAAGCCTCCTCGCGGGCCTCCTCGACCATCTCCACGTCGCCGGCGAGCCCGCTGTGGACTTGGAGTCCGTAGGCTCCACCGACCCGATGCTGGTCGACTCCGACGGCGTGTCGCTCGACACGTTCCCCTCCAACGTGGTGATCTATGACAAGCCGCTCCCTCGCAAGGTGAGCGGCGGAAGCGCCATCACGGAAGTGCTCGTCATCAGTCATGGCGAGCGCTCTGGCGAAGGAGCTCAGGACCCACTCGACGCGGCTCTGCGAGACCTGACGGCACCCATTCTGGAGGACGCTGACGCCGAGACGCTGGAGGCACGCCGCCTTCAGCTTGTCGAAGGCGCGAAGAAGCTGGCAAGCATGAGACGCTTGTCGGAGGCCTACCAACATGAGATGGATCGCGCTGTGGGTGGCTCACCAGCGTCGACTAGGCCTAGCCGCCTAGGCGCGGTCCGACAATGCGGTGCGGCCGTCGCCAACCTGTTCGCGGCCGATCGCCCCGTATATGCCACGCCTGCGGAGAACATCCGTGCCACCCAGGCGGCAGCAGATGAGCTAGACAACTTCGAAGGCGAAGAGCGCCGCCTAATGACCGAGCGAGTCCAGCGACTCCTCAAAGCGGCTGCCGCACAGAACGAAGCCGGCTGCCGCACGGAGGCGCCGCAGCGACAAAATGACGACTTACCTCCCCACCGAGATCAAGGCGCGACGTCTCGGACGCCGACTGGCGGAGTCCGCGGAAGAAAAGAGAAGGATCCGGCTGTCAACCATAGTCGGACTCGCATCACCATCGAGCGCGACCAAGACGGCCGCCCAAGAGCAGTGGAGCGGCAGGGTAACCACCTGCCTCCCCTTCCACGAAGGGAAAGACGAGTCTCCCCGCCGCCTATCGAGCATCCGACTCTTGGCGACCGCCTCGGCCGTCGAGAGGGAGTTAGAGAGAACGACGCTCGCTTCTGGATCGACCGACTCCACCGATCCCTTGCGCTGGAAGAAGAAGACAAGCTGGGTCCACCCTGCTTTGCCCCCCGCATCCGAGATGAGCCCTTCCCCAAAGGGTTCACGCTCCCCCGAGACACCCCCAAGTACACCGGCTCCGTGAAGCCGGAAGATTGGCTGGTTGACTACTCCACAGCCGTCAAAATAGCAAACGACAACAAGCGTGTTGCCGTGAAGTACGTTCCGCTAATGCTCCAGGCACGGCCCGGACATGGTTGAACAGTTTGAAGCCCCGCAACATCAACAGTTGGGTCGACTTCACCGAAGCTTTCATCCGCAACTTCACCAGCACGTACAAGCGGCCTCCCAAGCCACGACAACTCTCCTTGTGTGTGCAAGGCCAAGACGAGTCGACACGCGACTACCTCACGCGATGGGGCGAGCTTCGGAACTCCTGCGAGGGCGTGCACGAGGTGCAGGCTATCGAGTACTTCACCGCCGGGTGCAGAGAAGGCACCCTCCTCAAGCACCGGCTCCTCTGCGACGAGCCCGAGACCCTCGACGAGTTGCTGGTCATTGCAGACAAGTATGCCACCACCGACTCTTCCATGAAGACAGAGATTCAAGTTAGTGCGACTGGCAAAGTGGCCCCCCAAGCTCCCAGAACTCCGGCTGGAGATACCAGTCGGCGACAGCAGCAGAATGATCAGAAGCGCAAGGCCCCGCTGTCGGGGTACTAGAGTAGGGGTACCCTAGTATCCCAAACTTGTGCACGGGCAGTTGCAGCATCCCGCGGCAAGGCTTGCCGGGTGACCGCCAAGGTCCTCCGTGGTTCCTTTGGAGCCATTTGAGAACAAAGTATTCAAGCCAAGGAGACAAGGCCCCGGCAAGAGGAGCTTGCCGGGAAGGCCAACCAAGGCATCTCAAGGAACTTGCCGCGACGCGCCACGCGTCCCGGCTAGGCCCGGTGAGAGACAAGCTTCCGGACGCGACAAGACAACGACCGCGGCAAACTACCACTCTGTACCCACGCTCTAGCACATCCACCAACGTGTCGCCCTGGGGCCTTTTCAGGCGCGCGTGGCGAGAGGCCGTGCAGCCAGCGGTGAACGGTGGCAAGCGGCGCTGACAAGATAGCCATCGTGGCAAGCGGTGGCGTCCCTGACGGTCCCTTTCTGCACTGTTTGGGCGACGCAGACAGGCATTTAATGCCTTTGTCCCCTGCCGTCAGGGTTAGGTAGGATACACTGTACAGGTAGCTGTACCAACCACAATTCCTTTTCCATTTTTACCCTTGTCTACGTTGCCACCTGTCGGTGACCCCTTGAGCATATAAAAGGAGGCCCATGCGCAACGTAGAAGGGGGGTTCGAGGACAGAAAGACACTCAGCTCGGTCTCGTTAGCAGCTAGTGTGTACTGTAGCACTCAGCGCTCCCGAGCAAGAACTCAATACACTCAGACATGCAGCAGTAGGAGTGTTATCTCTCCGGAGAGCTCCGAAGCTGGGTAAACTGCTCGTGTGCTTCGCCTCGATCCGCTCTTCGTGCGATCTCCGCCCCCCGCCGAACCGAAAGGGGCTCGGTCCGCCGGTCCCATAGGTGTTCGTGGATCAGTTTCCCCGACATCTTTGGCGCGCCAGGTAGGGGGCGTCGAGGTTGTGTGAACCTGATCCGGCGTTCACACGAGCTAGATCTTCATCTTCTTCATCGACATGCCACCGAAGAAGAAGGCTTCAGCGGCAGCTATTCCGTCTATGTCGACCCCACCACCACCGGAGCAAACGGGTGGTGGGGTAGACACTGGCGGAAGAACGGGCATCGACGAGGGAGCCCACGGTGCTGCCAGGTCCAAGGACAAGGCTGCGCAGACCTCGGCGTCCGTACATGCACCGCGCCCATCTCAAGAGGCGCAGGACCGACAACGTCATGGTATTCGCAGTACCATACGTTTGTTGGACCAAGATCGAGCTGGTGGATCTCGGGGTGCTCAAGATCAGCATGCACGCCAACATGCTGGCACGAGCGAGACACGGTCGCCTGGACGGGATACTGCTCCTTCTAACATAGTTAAAAGTCCGAGCATATCCCGCTCCTCGCGCCGTTCGCCACTACTGCCCACCACTCCAGCAGAAGCTTTGGCGCGAGCTCAACTGCTCCTGGATTACCCTCCAATGGCAGACAAGATCGATGAATGGAGGGCCACCATTCAGAGTCTCATCGGCTTCGCCAACGGCGACTCTCCGCGGCAGCCGGATACATCGCTGCCGCGGCAGGACTGCCAGGCACGAGCCGATGGCGACGAAACCGGTGGGGGTGCAACCACCATGCACTCCCCACCCCGAAGGCCAAGATCGCTGACTCGCCAGATCCACCTCGACAGCGACTCCACCGCATCATCAGATCCACGAGCTCGTCGCGATCAGCGCCAAGTTCTTCGCGAACGGCAGCAAGAAGACGCTCGAACTCGCATCGAGCACCGAAAAGAAGCGCGGCGTCAATCGGACCAGCGCGCTGGGCCCTCTGTCGACATGCATGCACCAGGGGAACCAGGCGACTTGCCGTACATGGTAGGTTGCCCTGCATTCACTCGTGAGCTGCCGCAAGTCTAGTGGCCCAGCACGAAGAATTTCAAGCCAGACGTGCCAGAGAAGTACGACGGCAAGTCGCATCCATCGGAGTTCCTCAGCATCTACACCATCACGGTGCAAGATGCCGGGGGGCGGGACAACAAGATCCTGGCCAACTACTTCCCGCTGGTGCTCAAGCCCAATGTCAGATCCTTGCTCATGCACTTGCCGGACAACTCCATATCCTCCTAGGTAGACCTATGCCATCAGTTTGTCAGCGCCTTTACAGGCGGCCACAAGCCTCATGGTCAAGAGAGCGACCTTCATCTGCTCGCCCAGAAGGAAGGAGAGCCCCTGCGCAAGTACATTCAGAGATTCAGCCGCGTACAGCACAACATCCCAGATGTCCACCCTGCCGCGGTAATCAGCGCGTTCCATCAAAACGTGCGAAACCGCAGGATGCGGGAGGAGATGGCGGTGTGCAAGATCAGAAACGTCAGTGAGCTATATGCCCTGGCCGACAAGTGTGCACGTACTGAGGAAGGGAGGAAACTCCCCAGAGAGAATACAGAAGCAGGAGGATCTGATAGTGAGGAGGCTGCCCCGGCAAAGAAAAACCGGCGGCAGAACAATAGGAAGAAGAAAGGCAAAGATGTACTAGTCGTTGAGCAGTCCGGCAACATAGGTGGCGCCAAGAAAGCCAAAGCTGGTAGCTCCGGCGAGGAAATTGCCGCGGGCACCAATTACCAGGCTGTGGCAGTCGCCGACAAGCAGGACGGCACCAACAAGCAGTACTGCAAGATCCACCGCACCAAGGGCCATGACCTCCAGAGCTGCAAGAAGGTCGAGCAGCTTGTCGAGTAGCAAAAGGCTGAATACGAGCGACGGGACAAGGAGAAAGCCCAAGAAGGTGCTAGAGGAGCTGGCAAGAAATGCCCCGGCCGAGGAGGACGCCGCGGCAAGGCCAAGCAGCAGCAAGAAGACAGACCTCCCCGCGACCGCGACAAGGATGAAGATGACGATGACGATGAAGATATGGATGATGACGAGACCGATGAGCAGGAGTTCCAGAAAGCCACAGAGGTCCTGTGCGTTGACGGCGGTGCTTCTCTGCATACTTCACACCGCCAGCTCAAGCAGTGGGTGCGGGAAGTCAATGCGGCAGAACCACCCGTCGAGTCACGCAAGCCTCTGAAATGGTCCAGCACGCCTATCATCTTTGATATTGAGGACCACCTTGATCGCATAACTGCGGTCGGGTGCTTGCCGATGTTGGTTTCACCAACTATCCGCAACCTCAAGGTCACTAAGATGCTAGTTGACGGCGGGGCCGGCTTGAACCTGATCTCCTCCGCGGTACTCCAGAAACTCCAGATCCCTGATGGCGAGCTCGAAGAGACCGGCACATTCCAAGGAATCAATCCGGGAAGGAGCAAGCCGAAGGGAAAGATCACGTTGCCGGTGACATTTGGCAGCGAGTTGAACTTCAGGACTGAGAGGGTCACTTTTGACGTTGCTGACTTTCCATTGCCTTACAATGGGATACTCGGCCGTCCAGCACTCGCCAAATTCATGGCAGCCTCTCACTATGCATACAACATGCTGAAGATGCCAGGCCCGATAAGTGTCATCTCTGTCCCTAGCGACAAGAAGGATGCTCTTATCTGCGCCGACAAGATCTACCGGGAAGTAGCAGCTGCATCATATCGCAAGTCACTTGCCGTTGAAGCTCCCGGGGCGAAGAAGAAGACCAAGTCCGACAAGAGTTCTGATGCCCACTCCGGCAAGCGCACCTCTTCGGAATGCTGCGCTACCGTCGAGGACGCACCATCGAGCTCCACCGGCAAGTGTAAGAAGACAATGGTAGCTCCACCAGTGACCAAGAAGGTGTCCGCCAAGGAGGATGGCACTGGTGGTACCTTTACCATCAGTGCCACTCTCGACCCTAAATAGGAAAGTGCGCTCGTTGCTTTCCTGCGGGCGAACGTCGACGTATTTGCGTGGCAACCGTCTGACATCCCCGGTGTTCCCAGGAAAGTAATCGAGCACCACCTTGCCGTCTGTCCTCATGCGCGGCCCGTCAAGCAGAAAGTCAGGAAACAGGCAGTGGAGCGCCAAGAATTCATCGCAGAAGAAATCAAGAAATTGGAAGCAGCAGGCCTTGTCAGAGGAGTGCTCCATCCTACATGGTTGGCCAATCCTATAGTCGTGCGCAAGGCTAACGGGAAATGGAGGCTTTGTATCGACTTTACTGATGTCAATAAAGCTTGTCCCAAAGACCCATTTCCCTTGCCGCGCATCGACCAGATTGTTGACTCCACGGCCGGATGTGACTTACTTTCATTTCTTGATGCGTACTCAGGATACCATCAAATCTTCATGGCAGAAGAGGATGAGGAGAAGACCGCATTCATCACTCCATGTGGCACATACTGTCTCATACGGATGCCTTTCGGTTTAAAGAATGCTGGTTCAACATTTGCAAGGGTAGTCCATGACGCTTTTGAGCCACAAATACACAGAAATGTGGAAGCCTACATGGATGACATAGTGGTCAAGAGCAAGGACAAGGCGACTCTGATTCAAGATTTAGACGAAACCTTTGCAAATCTGCGCAAGATCAACCTCAAGCTTAACCCCGAGAAGTGTGTGTTTGGAGTCCCCTCCGGCAAGCTTCTCGGGTTCTTCGTGTCTCAGCTGGGAATTGAAGCCAATCCCGACAAGATCAAGGCCATTGAGCAGATTGAAGCACCAAAGCGCATCAAGGATGTACGAAGACTTGCCGGTTGCGTGGCTGCTCTCAGCAGGTTTATCTCTAGATCTGCTGAGCGCGCCCTGCCGTTTTTCAAAATATTGAAAAAGGCAGGTCCAATGAAATGGACTCTGGAGTCGGAGGCTGCGCTGCAGGACTTGAAGATATACCTGTCCTCCACTCCAACACTTGTTGCACCTAAGCCACAAGAGAAGTTGCTGCTGTATATAGCGGCAACCAATCAAGTGTTTAGTGCTGCATTAGTGGCGGAGAGGGAGGCGGATGATGAGCCAGCAACCTCGGCAGATGCATCGAGCGACAAGCAAGGGACTTCACTGACAAGCTCTGGTCCCGACAAATATGGATCTGCGCAGGCGCATGAGGAGATGCTGAAGAAAATGGTGCAGCGCCCAATTTACTTTGTCAGTTCCCTTCTGCAGGGGGCTAGGTCAAGGTACTCCGGTGTGTAGAAATTGCTTTTCGGCCTTCTCATGGCCTCAAGAAAGCTGCGCCATTACTTCCAAGCACATGAGATCACAGTCGTCACTCGTTTTCCGCTGAAGAGGATACTGCAAAATCCAGAAGCAACAGGCAGGATTGTCGAGTGGGCACTGGAACTATCAAGCTTTGGCCTCAAGTTTGAGAGCACTTCAACTATCCAAAGCAGAGCATTGGCAGAGTTCATAGCAGAGTGGACGCCAACACAAGACGAACAAATTCCAGAAATGAGCATCCCCGTCAAGGAAGCAAGCAAAGAGTGGCTGATGTACTTTGATGGTGCCTTCTCGCTGCAAGGCGCCGGTGCGGGCGTGCTACTTGTTGCACCCACCGGAGAGCACCTCAAGTACGTAGTCCAGATGCACTTTCCCAAGGAGCAAGCAACGAACAATACCGCAGAGTATGAAGGTTTGCTTGCCGGTCTCAGGATCGCAGCAGACCTTGGGATCAAGAAGCTCATTGTCAGGGGTGACTCACAGCTTGTCGTCCGCCAAATGAACAAAAATTATCAGAGTCCGTTGATGGAAGCTTACGTTGATGAAGTGAGAAAGCTAGAAGAGCACTATGACGGCCTACAGATGGAACATGTTCCAAGAGCTCAGAACGACATTGCCGATGGCCTGTCAAAGTGCGCCGCACTTAAGTTACCTGTGGAACCAGGGATCTTTGTGCTCAAGCTGACTCAACCGTCTGTAACGCCATCAACTGGACAGAGCAAGAAGAGGAAGTTGATTTCTGGTGACTATTTTCCGGCAGAGCTCCCCGAAGCCGCCGCCAAGAAGGTCCTCAAGATCAACACCAAGGGTGCTGAGGAGCAGTCTGCTCCGGCAAGCCCTAGGGTTTGTTCCGTTGAAGCAGACGCTCCCGACAAGTTTTGCTCCGGCAAGCTTGCCGGGGAACGTCAAGCTCCAGCTGAGCCGCAGGTTCTCGCCGTAGAAGCGGATGTTCCCGCAGCAGCAGATGTGCCTTTAGTCCTTGTTGTCGAGCATCAAGCTCCAGCATGGGCACAACAGATTGTCCGTTTCCTTCAGACAGGAGAACTTCCCGAAGAGCAAGAAGAAGCGGAAAGAGTAGCTCGGCAGTCAAGTATGTACAAGTTTGTCGACAACATACTGTACAGAAGAAGACTCAACGGTGTGAAATTGAAGTGTATTCGCCGGGAAGACGGACAAAAGCTGTTGGCAGAGATACATGGAGGCATATGTGGTCACCACATTGGCGCAAGAACACTTGTCGGCAAAGCGTTCCGGCAAGGTTTCTTTTGGCCAACAGCCCTCCAGGATGCAACTACACAAGTAACCAAGTGTGAAGCGTGCCAGTTCCATTCCAAGCAGATACACCAGCTAGCTCAAGCTCTCCAGACGATCCCTTTATCCTGGCCATTTTCGGTCTAGGGGCTCGACATCCTCGGCCCCTTTCCCCGAGCTGTCGGGGGCTTTGAGTACTTGTACGTTGCAATCGACAAGTTCACAAAGTGGCCGGAAGTGGAACCAGTGAGTAAGGTGACAACACAGTCAGCAGTCAAGTTCTTCAGGTCGATTGTTTGCCGTTTCGGGATCCCTAACAGGATCATCACCGACAACGGCACACAATTTACGAGCCGCACCTTCATGCAGTACGTCCAAGATCTTGGCGCCAAGGTCTGCTTCGCTTTTGTTGCTCATCCGAGAAGCAACGGTCAAGCGGAGAGGGCAAATGCTGAAGTGCTGCGCGGGCTCAAGACCAGGACTTTCGACAGGCTGCGCAAGTGCGGAAAGAACTGGATTGAGGAGCTGTCGGTGGTTCTTTGGTCAATCAGGATGACGCCAAATCGAGCCACTGGCCAGACACCTTACGCTCTAGTCTATGGAGCAGAGGCAGTTCTCCCCACGGAACTCGTATACGGGTCACCTCGAGTGCTCGCTTATGATGAGCTTGAGCAAGAGCAGCTGCAACAAGATGACGCGCTGCTCCTTGAGGAGGACCGTCTTCAGGCTGCTGTACGAGCTGCTCGATATCAGCAAGCTTTGCGCCGCTACCATAGCCGCAAAGTTAATGCCAGAAGTTTCGAGGAAGGCGACCTTGTTCTTCGGCGCGTTCAGTCCGCCAAGAATTCCAATAAGTTGACGCCAAAGTGGGAAGGCCCTTACCGGGTGAAACGAGTCACTAGGCCTGGCGCTGTCCGCCTTGAGACCGAAGATGGCATTCCGGTTAGCAACTCTTGGAACATTGAGCATCTTCGTAAGTTTTACCCGTAGGGCGCGGTTGCCGGAACCTGTTTCGGCAACCACCTTTTGTACAAGTCTTGCCGATGTTGCATATAATCCTTTGTACGAAGCCGGGCCCAGACCCCGTGCATAAGTAAAGCTCATGTGCTCCGCACATCTTGTCAATTTCATGCTTTCTACTTCTTTTGCATGCGTTATCTGACACTTTGTGTTGCCCCTACCCCCGGTAAGCAATAACGAGCCGTAAGGCTCCATATCTTTATTTTCTCTTCTTTCTTTTTCTCAAAGAAAGGAAGGTTCCCTTGCCCACAAGTTTGCCGGGGGGAAAGGAGAAGATAATGGTGTGGACCAAGCGTCGTTCAAGGAAGTTTCGCCTTACCGGGAAGCAAACGACAGAAAAGCTAAGTTGCTAAAGTTTGAGCAATCAATTTTAATTTTTAAGTTATCTTCCTCGAACGACCGTGCTTTGTATGGAAAACCTGTGCGCGGAGGAACCAACTCGTAGCTAGTTGTGCCCTTACTTTGTTTCGAGTCCACTCAACAACTTAAGTGAGCTGCGACTAGTTGCGACAAGGTTTCTTGTCGGTAGCGGCACCGCCAGCAGGCTGTTGACGTCCCGCACTCAGCGCTCGTGGCTAAGGTGCCTGCGCCGGCAAGTTCCCTAAAATCGTAGGGCAAAAACATACAAAGGAAGGAATCAAGTAAAGGAAATAACACAGCAATCTCTACCCAAAATAGAATTATATTACAAGATAGCTTGTCGATGCTCTAACAGATTGTTCTCATGACATGACCAGCAGCGACAAAGAAAAAGAGAAAACGGGCGGCCTAATCTACGCGATCGCGCTCAACCCTCTTGATCCCGCTCACCTTGTCCACAATGGGTGCGACAAGGGCCTTGAGCGCTTCCAGATCAGCATCCGGCGGCAGGGACCTGAGGACGTTGGTGAGGTTGAGGCCTGGGTTGCGGAAGGCCACCTTCACCAGCACCTTTTGAAGAGCTCCCGCGCAGATCTTGCGCGACAAGTCGGCCAGCTGCTTTGGGATCTTCTCCCGAAGTCACTGGCGGGCCGTCGCCACGCCTTTGAAGAACAAGCTGAGCTTGGCGCTGGGTTGGAGGTGCTCATCGGAGGAGTACCCGAGATCCTCCAGCCCCAGCTGCACCAGCTCCCTGTCGATGGCTGCGGCAACATCCACGAGACCCTCCGTCCAGTGCTCCACATTCTCCCTAAAAGTGTTCTGGGCGGCGGCAGCACTCGCCAGCAGCGCCTCGTCGGCCTTGATCTTCTCCGTTAAGGCCACCTCCCGCTCCCTGGCGCTGTCCAGCGTCTGAGTCAAAGTAACCAGCTTCAACTCAAGATCTGCGTTGGAGTCCTTGGCGGCGCTAAGCTCTTTGCTCCTCTCAGCGAGACGACCCTGCAGCTCGCCATGAGCGGCAGCGTCCTTCTCGCGCTCACGCTTCAGCGCAGCAAGCTCCTCGCCGCTCGCCTTGAGATCGGCCTCCAGCTGCGCCATCTTCGTCTCCAGCTCCTTCTTGGCGGCCTCGGCAGCATCCTCTGCTTCCTTGAGAGCCCCGCCAAATGTTTGCTCGCGCGCGGCAAGCTCCTTCTCGTGGCTGTCAAGGTTGACCTTGCGCTGTGCCAACTCACCTTCCTGCGCAGATAGCTTTTCGGCAACAAGCCGCTATTGCTCTTCAACTTCAGCCTTCTCGAGGAGGAAGGCTTTCCGCTCCTCGGCGACTTGCTCCCGCTCCTCTGCCAGGGACCGGAGAGCTTCCTGCCTGAGACCCCGGAGCTCCTCCGCGCGCTTCTCGATGTCCACTCCCGCCTTCGTGACAAGCGTTTCTCAGGATTCCAGCTTGGCCTGTCGGGCGCGGTAAAGTGACAACAGCTTCCGCAGCAGCCGCTCCTCCTCAGGCTCGTCGCTGCTGCTGCTTGGTGCGTCGACCAGCGTCAGCCCAACGGAGGCGAGCATCTCTCCACCCACGATCTCTCCCATGACGCCGCATTCGACGCGTGCCATTCGAGGAGGGCGTGGTGGATACGGAGTGAGATACGGCGTAACCCAGGCCGCGCGTGCCTGTGCCCTGTTTTGGGCCTGGCCCAACAGCGCTCGGCACCGTGTGTGGCCCAAGCCCGGGGCTCCTGTCGGGGTACTAGAGTAGGGGTACCCTAGTATCCCAAACTTGTGCACGGGCAGTTGCAGCATCCCGCGGCAAGGCTTGCCGGGTGACCGCCAAGGTCCTCCATGGTTCCTTTGGAGCCATTCAAGAACAAAGTATTCAAGCCAAGGAGACAAGGCCCCGGCAAGAGGAGCTTGCCGGGAAGGCCAACCAAGGCATCTCAAGGAACTTGCCGCGACGCGCCACGCATCCCGGCGAGGCCCGGTGAGCGACAACCTTCCGGACGTGACAAGACAACGACCGCGGCAAGGTGCTTGCCACGGCAAACTACCACTCTGTACCCACGCTCCAGCACATCCACCAACGTGTCGCCCTGGGGCCTTTTCAGGCGCACGTGGCGAGAGGCCGTGCAGCCAGTGGTGCGCGGTGGCAAGCGGCGCTGACAAGATAGCCATCGTGGCAAGCGGTGGCGTCCCTGACGGTCCCTTTCTGCACTGTTTGGGCGACGCAGACAGGCATTTAATGCCTTTGTCCCCTGCCGCCAAGGTTAGGTAGGATACACTGTACAGGTAGCTGTACCAACCACAATTCCTTTTCCATTTTTACCCTTGTCTATGTTGCCACCTATCAGTGACCCCTTGAGCATATAAAAGGAGGCCCATGCGCAACGTAGAAGGGGGGTTCGAGGACAGAAAGACACTCACGCTCGGTCTCGTTAGCAGCTAGTGTGTACTGTAGCACTCAGCGCTCCCGAGCAAGAACTCAATACACCCAGACATGCAGTAGTAGGAGTGTTATCTCTCCGGAGAGCTCTGAAGCTAGGTAAACTGCTCGTGTGCTTCGCCTCGATCCGCTCTTCGTGCGATCTCCGCCCCCCGGCGAACCGAAAGGGGCTCGGTTCGCCGGTCCCATAGGTGTTCGTGGATCAGTTTCCCCGACACCCGCAGCCGACTTCCAGCAGTCGGCAGGTCGTGACAGTCGAAGACCAACAGCCTAAGGGGCAGCCTCCGACGAAGCGGCAGAAAGGCGGCAAGTCCAACTGGTTGCTAGCCTTCTCTTACGAGCAGACTCTGGATGGTCCTTGCAAGTTCCACAGTGGTGCGAAACCATTAAACCATACCACCCAGAAATGCCAGTGGCTCACCAGAATGGCCAAAGGAGACGACCTCCTTCCTCCTCCGCCTGCTGGGCCGCCGCCTCCACAGCCGCCCCAGCAGCCGGCGGCCAGGCCAGTCGGCGCTGTACAAGATGAATACCCCGAAGAACATGGAGCTTATGTGGTGTTCACCAGTATGGCTGATGATCGACGCAGCAGACGGTTGCAGCATCAAGAAGTAAATGCAGTAGCACCAGATACTCCAGAATTTAGAAGCCTATCAGTTGGAGCAGAGCAGATCACCCAGAGGTGATGCCGAATCCGGGCTCCTACGCCTTGGTTCTGAGTGCAACCTTGGCCACTGATAGGCGGGCCGCTCGCTTCTCGCGAGTGTTGATAGACGGAGGCAGCATCATCAACATCCTGTACAAGGATACCATGGAGAAATTAGGGATCAAGCAGAAACAACTTCAAAGCAGCCGAACTGTTTTCCACGGCATTGTACCTGGCCTTTCCTGCTCCCCGATCGGCAAGATCCAGATAGACATCCTCTTCGGAGACAAAGATCATTTTCGCCGAGAGCCAGTCTGGTTTGAAGTGGTGGACTTTGAAAGCCCATACCAAGCGCTGCTTGGCCGACCTGCCTTAGCCAAGTTCATGGCGGTCCCCCACTATGCCTACCTCAAGATGAAGATGCCGAGTTCAAAGGGGATTCTGACCGTGGCTGGCGACAACAGGAAGTCGTCCGCCTGCGCGGCCGAGAGCAGTCGGTTGGCCGAGCCCCTGGTGATCGCAGCTGAAAGGCGGCTCCTTGACCGGGTTGTGGCGATGGCCGGCAAGCAGCTAGAGATGTCGCCTGACCCCAAGGAGTCGGAAGCTGATGGTTCGTTCAAGCTGGCTAAAGAAACAAAGAGGATACCTTTGGACCCAGAGCACCCGGAGAGGCACGCTGTCATAGGTGCAAACCTAGACAGCAAATAGGAAGGCGAGCTTGTCGATTTCCTCCATGAGAATCGAGACATCTTTGCATGGTCCCCTAAAGACATGCCAGGTGTACCGACGGAATTCGCCGAGCACAAGCTACATGTCCGATCTGATGTGAAGCCCGTCAGGCAGCCCTTGGGCCGCCTGTCAGAAGAGAAAAGAAGAGTTGTTGGGTAAGAGATAGCCCGACTCCTAGCGGCCGGCTTCATTATGGAGGTGTTCTTTCCAGAATGGCTGGCGAACCCGGTCCTAGTGCTGAAGAAGAACAAGCAGTGGCGGATGTGTATCGACTACAGAAGCCTCAACAAAGCCTGCCCCAAAGATCCATTTGCCCTGCCAAGAATTGACCAGGTGATAGACTCCACAGCTGGATGCGAGCTGTTGAGCTTCTTAGACGCATATTCAGGATATCACCAGATCAAGCTGAACCCAGCGGACAGACTGAAGACTGCCTTCATCACGCCATTTGGAGCCTTCTGCTACCTGACTATGACGTTCGTCTTGAGGAATGCCGGCGCCACCTTTTAGCGTTGCATGCAGAAGTGTCTCCTCAAGCAACTTGGCAGAAATGCCCACGTCTACATGGATGATGTGGTAGTGAAGATGGAAAAGCGGGGAACATTGTTGGAAGATCTCCAAGAAACCTTCAAGAATCTGCGCCGATTCCAGATCAAGCTCAATCCGGAGAAGTGCGTCTTCGGAGTGCCAGCTGGCCAGCTCCTTGGCTTCCTGGTCTCTGAACGCAGCATAGAGTGCAACCCTGTAAAGATCAAAGCCATCGAGAGAATGGAAGTCCCCTGCCGACTGTTAGATGTGCAGAAGTTCACCGGCTGCCTGGCTTCCATCAGCCGATTCATCAGTCGGCTGGGCAAGAAGGCTCTCCCTTTGTACCAACTGATGAAGAAGACCACCTTTTTTGAGTGGAACCACAAGGCGGATGAAGCATTTCTCGATCTGAAGAAGATGTTGACTACTCCTCCTGTGCTGGCGGCTCCGACTCCCAAAGAGCCTATGCTCCTATACATTGCCGCCACCAGCCGGGTAGTCAGCACAATTATCGTAGTTGAGCGCAAGGAGGAAGGCAAGGCGCTCCCTGTCCAGAGACCGGTATATTACCTGAGCGAGGTACTGTCGACCTCCAAGCAGAACTACCCCCACTACCAGAAGATGTGCTACGGCGTGCATTTTGCCGCCAAGAAGTTGAAGCCTTACTTTCAAGAGCATCCAATCACTGTGGTTTGCACCGCTCCACTGGCCGAGATCATTGGAAGCCATGATACTTCAGGCCGAGTAGCCAAGTGGGCCATAGATTTGGCTCCCTACACCATCTACTACCAGCCCCGCACCGCCATCAAGTCACAAGCACTGGCCGACTTCCTTGTCGACTGGGCCGAGACCCAGTACCTGCCGCTAGCACCTGACTCCACCCATTGGCGAATGCATTTCGATGGCTCCAAGATGCGCACCGGCCTGGGAGCCGGCGTCGTCCTCACCGACAAGTTCACCAAGTGGATTTAAGCAAAACCCATCAAGAAATTGAATGGTCCGACTGCAGTAACCTTCATCGCCGACATTACGACTCGGTACGGCATACCACATAGCATCATCACCGACAATGGCACAAATTTTGCCAAAGGAGCCTTGGCCCGTTTCTGCGCTACACAGGCCATCCGACTGGACTTAGCGTCCGTCGCCCATCCGCAGTCAAACGGCCAGGTAGAGCGAGCAAACGGCCTCATCCTATCCGGCATCAAGCCCCGCCTGGTTGAACCACTGGAGCGCTCGGCCGGCTGTTGGCTCAAGGAGCTGCTAGCCGTCCTCTGGAGTCTGCGCATGACTCCAAACAAGTCAACCGGATTCACGCCTTTCTTCCTCGTCTACGGTGCTGAAGCCATCATCCCGACGGACATAGAATTCGACTCCCCGCGAGTCACCATGTACACCAAGGAGGAAGCAGAAGAAGCACTGTTGCCACGACCCAATGACCAAGCCTGCGTCATCAGAAGCACGGCTATAGTGCCGGACTCGCCGGCGGGGCCCGCAAGTCGGCGGGCCCCATCAGTCGGCGGAGAAGACGACGGCCTGTGAGACAGACGGCTGGGACCCGCGTCCAGCTGGATTACTATTGTATCCCCGGGGGGTAGGCCTATATAAACCCCCCGGGGCACCCATGCAAAGGGTTTGCTCCCATTAGCCTTAGACCCGATGATATAGGAAGAAGGGGGCTAGCCTTGTCTCCTTCTACCTCCAGAATACAGCTCTAGGAGCAACCTTGTAGTCACTACACCTTAGTGAACATGCGGAGACCCCGCAGAGCAGCAGTAGGGGTGTTATCTCCCCGGAGAGCCCCGAAGCTGGGTAAGATTCGCCGGCGTGCATGCCTTCGCCTAATCCCGTTTCCTGGCACCGGCGACGTTCTACTCGCTCCCACCATGATAAGCCATCCTTTGGCATATGTTGCACCCAACCCCCGACACAGCCCCTGCATCGAGTTGCAAATATGAACAACCGATCCAGTATCAAATACCCAAGCGCTACTAGGTATGTGAGCAAGGTAAATGTCTATAACATATGCAACAAGTGTACCTTTGCCTGAAGCAGCATTCCCGGCCTTCTTGCCATGCTCTGCAAGCCACTTGCTATAGTTCCTCTTCCAGTGACCGGTCTCCTTGCAGTGATAGCAAACGGGTCTTCGAGTCCGGTCCAGACTTTGGCGTAGTGGTGGAGGTTACCGTCTTCGTGCCCTTTGCCTTAGACTTTTTCTTGGACCAACTCTTCTTGAACTTAGCCGATTTCCGCACCATCAACACTTGATGTGTGCCTTTCTTAATATCTTGCTCTGCCACTTTGAGCATCCCATGCAATTCAGTGAGCTTCTTATCCATTCCATGCATATGATAGTTCGAGATGAACGTCCCATAGTTGGGCTGAAGAGAACCCAGAACAGCATCAGTAGCCAGCTCATCCAAGAGCAGGAAGCCCAAACGATCCAAAGCTTGCACATATCCAATCATCTTGATCACATGCGGGCTCAGTGGATCACCTTCCTTCAGCTTGCAATCCATCAAGGATCACCAGACGTTGAACCTTTCGGTCCTAGCCTGTGTCTGGAACATGCTCTTGAGACTCGCGATCATATCGTAAGCCTCAAAATTTTTGAAATGCTGTTGCAAATCGGGCTCCATACAAGCCAGCATCAGACAGCTAATCTCCGTTGATTCATCAATGATTTTATGGTAGGCATTCTTAGTTGTGGCATTAGCATTATCGGCAGATTCCTTTGGAAGTGGATCCTCTAGAACATGTTCCTTTTTATCATGCTTGAGAACAATTCTCAGATTTCTATACCAGGTGGTAAAGTTTGTTCCATTCAGTTTATCCTTTTCCAGAATTGATTTCAATGCAAAGTTGGGTTGAGCAGGTGGTGCCATTGATCTACAACAGCAAATATGCAATCACTAAGCAATGTGTTTATGTAGAGTAATTCAAGCCTAAACAGAAATACTCCAACTGAAGTCAACATCCCTCGGCAAACTCTTAGTGATTCAGGATCCGACTAGCGCATGCGACTAGTGAGCTTTAGCATCACTGCTAGCCAACACACCTATCCGGTAAGCAACTCCTTGCTAATCGTATCTCTATACGACTCCTGTTGGTCGGGAAGGTATCTCATACCCCGGCTCCCAACCTTCTTTGCCACAAGGCCCAAAACCGTTTTGATAGCCTTTTCAAGTTAACCTGATGTAGTGCATGTCCGTGTCCGACACGAACCCTTCAGTTCAAGGACACCCAGCAGCACCCCAATTTTATGAGCCCACTACTAGACGTACTTGACGTGCGAAGGTGCAACATCGGGGACGGCAATTTACTTGATATTCATGAGGGATCTTTCTACCATTCTAACATGCATAGAAACAAAGAAGCATAACAATCACAAATAAACATATATTGTGAAATAGTATGGCTCCTTCATGGACGTTCTTCCAGGTCAGCTCCGACTCCGATGACCATGTACAAACTCCATCTTGTTTGTCATGCCAGGACGCCAAGCCACCAACCTAATATCTATTATCCAACTACTACAACTAGTAATGAATTTTACATAGAGTCACAAGTCGACACACATGTCGTTATACAATATAATGACATCACTTTGGCTCCTGCCGGCTGACAAACATGACACACAGGCCATGCATAATTTACACACATGCATCACATACATATGAGCCATACTATTCACATCAAACCTGCAAAACAAAGTTATGCATAGAATCGCATTCTACCGGTTTGTGTGTCGGGTACGAAATACACGGTGTTTTTGGAAATCACAGATCACATCTGAACTCCAATCACGCCGAATTTTCTGATCTGACTGATCTTATCGCTCATCGCGAGTCCGATTCGGGTTTACGTTTCACTGTTAACCCCGATGGCGGATACCGACCGGTAGGGGTAGGTTGTGTCATGACCTCATCGACTCCGATTGACAGAAAACATAGCATCAACGATCCCCATGTGCAGTTGATCACATCAACCGTGCACATAGCCGATCTCATAAACAACAACAGATCTCATCTGCCGCCTCCACATATCTAATATGCATACATCTGAATCCAAATCCTATAGCAGAGGCTCTGATACCACTGTTGGGTTCTACGGTAGGGTGCGTCGACTGCAAATTAAAATTTTCCTACGCGCAGAACAACATGAGACATGGCTGATCCATGGTTTTTTGGAAGGCCGCAAGCACCATTTTGGGATGCAACCGAGTACAATCAACTCATTTCTACAGCATTGCTGCCACTAATAGAGCAGTACGCGAGCTTAGGTACGATGCATAATCAAAAAAGGACAGTTGACATGTTTGTGGACTTCAAAATGGTATTCTACTTATGTATTACAATGACATTGTTTGCAGGTTCTTATGACACGAATACACAGGCGGGGGTACCATGGCAAGTTGGAACATGAGGGGCTATCGGTGATAGATATACAGGAAACCTATTGGGTTCTACGGTAGGGTGCGTCGACTGCAAATTAAAATTTTCCTACGCGCAGAACAATAGGAACATGCTACAGGAGATGGATCATGGATCATTACCACTAGACGCGCAGTGCCATGCAGCGGAAGAAGAGTTGGGGCAGCGCGTCCGCATGGATCATCTCCTCCTCGTCCGATCTCCCTCGAACAGCCGGTCGTCCAATCCCATGTACAAGTTCGCTGGAGCGGCGCAAGTGCACCGCCTCTAATGGTATCCGCGCATGCAGGAGGAACGTCGTGCGGCGGACTGCTAGGTCCGATCACACAACCGGTGGCGATTGGAGGTGGCTATTCGCAACACATGCAAACCCTAGTCGCAGCACCGAAGCAATCAACCTCTTGAGTGTGCCTCACCTCCACTTTATATAGGCGTCCGTCCAGGACACTTGGGCCTCGTACGGACCCTAAAGCCCACAAGTCTACTCGGTCACGTTCCTAGTCTAGTTCGGATCACATTCGACCAGTGTCCTACGAACCGACCTCGTAGGTTCCTTCCCTTAAGCGCGCGACCCCTTAGGTTCATGTCGGCTTGGTCACAGTTCGGATCACCTCCGACCTGCACGGTTGGTAGCGGCCTCTAGCAAGGCGTGCTAACCACCACGCAGACTATGAAGCTGGTTAGGCGAACCTATACAACGTGTCACACTTCTGTTCCCTTTGCCACACGATATATGTTGTCGGGCTCAAGGCGAGTCTGTCATCCTTGTGCTAGCCCGACCTCTTTCTCGTTCCAGTGATACCGACCACTATCCGGATTATCTCATAATCCTTGTCGCATGGCCATGCTTATCCTGGTCGGATCACACGAGAGGGCTCAGAGTATATCTCTCCTGATCGAAGGGGCAAATCCCATCTTGCTCGACCATGTGTCGCAGCATGGGTCTGGACAAGCCTAAAACCTACCTTTGTAACTACCCAGTTATGGAGTAGCGTTTGGTCGGCCCAAAGCAGGTCTATCACCATCCCGAGTACATGCGCCAGCTCAGGTCTTAGGACATAGAACATATGTTGTACTAGAGACTCACAAATGACATATCGCTACGTCTCATAGTTGGGTCTGTCTGACTCGGACCTTATCTCAACTCGGATCCGACTATGTTGAATCCGACCAGACCTTTCCAAGTCCATATTATTTGGTTAGCATCCAATGCTCCATGGCTAGTGAGACCAAGCCATCGACCGTGTCATATGCTAGTCTAGTCGGCTGCGCGTCCACACAACCCTTTCGACTAAGGACCTTTTAGGACAGTCATCATACAATGCATAGTCCCACAAACAAGTCATGTACTTGTTGATACACATCATTGATAATGTCCAAGGATTATCTTTATTCATAAACACATAGGAAATATCATCATACATGATTGCCTCTAGGGCATATCTGCAACAAAACCAACTTCAAGTAGCAAATGTGGCAAATCAAGGTAATGAAAATAAAGAAAAATATCATGTCGATTTGGCGAATGTAACTTGCAAGGATGGCAAGACTTATGAGTATTTTGCAAAAACACAGGACCATCATGCAGAACATGGAGACAGATGGCAACCGGATACCCGCCATCAACGTCGTACGTAGGTGAGACATATGAAAATGACTTTGCGGATAGTGTATCAGGAAAGGAAACTAGATAACATTGGTGCTTGCATGGTGCGACGAGAAAATGAATACAAAGATGGCAACTTAAATTTGTAGTTGATAGAAATGAAAAAAATGATGGAAAGTGCAAATGGCAAGCCTACATGGCTGTATTTGGCACATGTAGACAAATGTGTGGGAAGTTACCATGTCTCAACAAATACAATTGTCATGTCTCAACAACTGTAGTTGCCATGTCTCAACAACTGCAGTTGCCATGTATCCACAACTGCAGTTTCCATGACTAAACAATTACAGTTGCCATGATTGAATAACTACATATGCCATGTTTTAACAGCTACAGTTGCCATGCCTGACCCAATACAGTTGGTCAATGCTTGTCAACTATAGTTGCCTTCCTAGGTGGACTATGTTTGACATGATTTCAAAGTTAACTTCCACGTGATCGCAAGTTATTATGATGCAACCACACCAGCAAATGTCTCGTGGCAAGCTTCACCATTGCAGGCCGTCGGTAATGCAGATATAGCACACCAAATTGAAGTGGCACACCAACTTCAATTAGCACATGTGGCACAACAAGGTAAATATCTGAACCAAGAAAACATCATGCATTTGCTTTGTGCAAAAGCATCGGGAACGGTGCATTTGTCACAATGGGGGTAGCAAATGCCACCAAGTGAATATGACCATTAGCAATCTATGATCATCTGGTCTGTGTGTATTTTCCATTTGTGATTATCTGCATTTGCCATGTAGGCTCATATCTAGAATCAAAGTTTTTATGTTAAGATGTTGGTTGCCATGACCTGGCAACTACAACTGCCATATTAGGTAAACTACAACTGCCATGGCTAGAGAACTGCAGTTGCCATGCATGGCAAAATGCAGATGCTCAAGACTTGCATATATGAATGATATCATGCCAAAAAAATGATAGGTTACAGTTGCCATGATTTCAAAGATGCACATTCTAGCACTTTATACATGTAAAATTATACAACTGTAGTTGTGTACAATGTTTCAGATGTAGTTGCCATGAACAAATCGGATGCAGCTGCTATCATTTCATTACGACGAATATGCCATTCGAGCAATATTGCTTACAGACGTACCTGATTTTTTGCAGGAGCTTCAACTACAATCAACAACGGAGAAGGAACATCTGCTGCGGGAACCTCAAAGCACACTGAAGGAGCATTCCAGGAGCAAGTCACCAATGCTGCCACAAACAATGCGGAAACAGTGTCAGAAATGACAATCATTGGAGTAATGCCGACAAGCACACCTGTGCACACCAGCACAAACAACACTCAAGCAGATGAAACAACCACCAATACTGAAGTAAATGATGGAACTGATGACGAAGTGCAAGGGGAAGAAGAATATGGACAATCAGAAATCATGATACCTCAACCACCATATCTTGGACAGAGATTTGGTACTTTTGAAGATGCCAAAGAGTACTACCAGAGATATGTGATGTTCCATGGATTTGCGGTGAACACAGAATACCATAGGAAAATTAAAAAAGCTAACGAGTACAACAAAGGTGAGATAAGGTGCTACAAGGCACGGAAGAATAAGAAAGGAAAAGGTGTTGTGCCTGTCGTGCCAGAACGAAAGAGAGGCATCATTCTCAAAATGGGATGCCCTATCCGGTTGAATGTAAACACAAATGGAGCATGGTGGATGGTCACCGAATATGTCGAAGAACACAACCATGACCTCGTAAAGAAGTTTGACCTAGTAAAATTTTTGAGCGCCCATAGAGGATTCAGTCCCATTGAGAAGAAATTCATAAGGTTGCTACATGATTGTAATGTTGGTCCATCAAGAATGGTCCAAATATTGTCACTGATCCACATCAGAGATGGGAGCCTAAGTAGCATGCCCTACATACCAGCAGACATAAAAAACCTAAAGGCAAAGTACCGTAGAGAGAGCAGGTTGGCTGACATAGAAGACATGATAGCCTACTTCAAAGAGAAAGCAAAAGCAGATAGTGATTTCTTCTACAGAATAAGGTTGGGCGATGAGGACCGTGTCAGAAACATGTATTGGGTAGATGGTGCTGTAAGAAGAGCCTACAAACATTTCCGTGATTGCATTTCGTTCGACGCAACATATCTCACGAATATGTACAAGATGCCTTGTGCTCCATTCATAGGAATAAACAACCACAATCAGTCCTTTCAGTTTGGTTGTGGTCTCGTTCGGAATGAAGATACCGATGGTTACACTTGGCCGTTCAAAACCTTCTTGGAGTGCATGGATGGACTAGCTCTGATGAACATAATAATGGACCAGGATTTTAGCATGCATGCAGGCATAGAGGAGGTCTTTCCGTTGGCAGTGCACATGCACTTTAGGTGGCATATTCTTAAGAAGTCTGAAGAGACGCTAGGACCATTCTTCAATGACCATCCAGAGCTACATAAGGCATTCGAGTTGTGTGTGGACCACAACTTGACGGTGGAGGAGTTTGAACGGAGCTGGACGACTATGATTGTAACATACCAAGTCCAAGACAATGAGACACTAAATAGCTTGTGGGAGAAGCAAATGTACTGGGTGCCGGCCTACTTCATGCAGTGCTTCTTTCCATTTCTGCAGACTACACAACGCAGCAAAGTGTTCAATGCTATTTTGAAGCATTACGTGAGCCCTGGCAACTCATTCCTGCTGTTTGCCAAGCAATATTCAGCTTTGCAACAGAAAATACTGGGATCTTAGCTATAGCAAGAAGCAAACACCGCACTCAAGCAGCCTAAATTGCTAACATACTTACTGATGGAGAGGCATATGAGCAAGATATACACCAACAAGATATTTAACAAGTAAGCAATTGATCTTACGATCTTATTTGCCATCTACATTCAACATTGAAAAATGATAAAAAAGGTGAATAAATACGTTCGCCATATCTGCTGATTTGAAGCTGACATCTGTAGTCAACACCTGAATGCAAAACAAAAATGAAAAAACTATGTAGTTGCAAAAACAAATATTAGCTGCTGCTTGTTGTGAAACAAAGTATAACTGCCACTTTGAATGTGCTATGGGTGCCATGTGGGATGTAGTTTAATTGCCATGGATAATGCAAGCTTTATTTTCACATGGCAAATGCATTGAGAACATCACGATTCAGTTGCAGTACCATGAAAGTTGTTGCCATCTTTTGACATTCTGATTTTGTGAAAGACACTAGTTGCCATGTGAACTAAACTGCAGTTGCCATGTGAAAATGCAATGCAGTTGCCATGTGAAATAAACTGCAGTTGCCATGTGAAAATACAATGCATTTGCCATGTTAGTACTCCGTAGTTGCCATATGGTAAACAATCATCACAAAAAAATATGGGGAAAATAAAAGCTTTCTTTGCCATCTTTGATTTCAATACGTTTGCTATGTTGTGACATACATCAACAAAAGGTGCTAAAAAAGGATATAATAATTTAACAAGCACAAAACATGCAGATTCCAAAAAGAAATAAAGCGGGCCAGCATGTACACAGCTTACCAGGTTGACAAACAAACCTTCAAGGTGTGTACTCTCATGGGCATGTCCGATTCAGAACCTGAAGACCCGGACAAGGGACGAAATTACTTTGTCAAGGCCTCAATAACCGAAGCTGAATACTACTGTCAATGCTGCAAATACGAACGAGATGGGATTGTGTGCCGCCACATACTCAAAGTAATGGACATGCATGCGGTCATGCGATTTCCCCGCCATTTCATACGATGGCGGTGGACTTAGGACGCTGATGATGCATTGGGGCCACAAACATCAACTGGAGTTTTGGTTGTACATGATGACAGACCAGAGGCAACCTTGGAGTCCGTTAGGCACATGTATTGTCAAAGAACTATGTTGAGCTAATAGATGAAGCATGCAAAAGTGATGAGACAACCAGGGTGGCAGAAAAGCACATGAAGGCCCTGAAAAGAGAGCTTGATGAGATCAAGAAGAGGAAGGCTGAAGAAGCCTTGCATCGGTTCCTCCACACCTTGAGTGTGCCTTCGTCCACGGGTCCATCCTGTGAAAACTCGGAGGTAGGTTCTGGAACAGCAAGCACATAGACTCAGGTCAGGAACCCACCCCGCTCCATCACAAAAGGGCGTCCAAAAGAGATAAGATACAAATCGGGGTTGGAAATTCAAGCAAAGCACAAGAAGGCAAAGAAAGGGGCGGGCAATCCATAAAGCAACTGTGGAGAATTGTAACTTGGGTGTTGATGACAATTTTGTAACATAGATGAACATGGTTTAAAATATGCGAGAGTGAATGTCGGTGGACAATATAAACTGGAAAAAATGCCATGTATGCACAACTAAAATTGCCGTGTAGTTGCTACTAAATCTTCTATGCAGCCTGTACTGACTCGACCATGTAGTTGCTACTAAAACTGCCTTCGCGTAGTTTACCATTTTTCATCCCACGCATTTTTTGTTTCACACATATTCAATTGTATACATACCCTGTACGAACTAGTTGAAATGACAACGTGAAAAAACACGAGAGATAACAGCTGCTACTGAAACAACCGTGCTTACCAAAACAGTTATCAAATGCAAAAACCCAAAAACAAATGAAGTGATTACTTGCACCAACCGTGCGTGATCAACTATATTTGTCGTGTTTCAGCCATCATAAACACACTCAAACTCTCAAATTGGTACTCACAATCACAACCACATACTAATAGTTAACATATAGTAGTTCTTGTCACACCTAAACTGGTTCAGGACCACACTTATATTACAAATATTCAACACAACATACACGCCACCACTATATACTACAGCAAATATGATGCAGTCATAACATAGCACATTGGCATAGTTTCAAAGAACAAAGTGATACCTTACATTCCTCAGCCACAGAATGTAAGGTAGGCATGTGTGTGAAGAATCACGCGATCACTTGTACTTCTTGTTCATGGATTTGACAGCTGACTCTATAAATTCTCATGCTGAGGCCCGCCTGTTGAAATCTTCATCCATCAACCAGTTCCATGTGTATATTTTACGGAGCTCCACAACCATTGCAGCTGTGATCACTGGGATCCGTTGACCTTCCCACTTTGCAAGGTATTCCAACATTTAAAACCCGCAATCTTGCCTAGAACGAAGCAAAACATGTGAACACATGCAAACAGAAACATAATAAAACATTGATAAAAGACATGAAAAAGATGGTGAAACACACGAAAAAAGTTTGTAATTACCCGTTTCCTTGCTTCTTAGTTGTCACGTACTCAATTGGAAAGTGACTGATCTGGACCTTTGAGTTTTCGTAATGACGGATCCAGGTCTCCTTCACGTTGTTGATAAAGAATTTAGCATGAGTAGTAAGGTCTTCATCAGCTCCTGAACGGATTGAATCAAGCACCTCGAAACGTTGGTTCTTCAGGTCAAGGCAAATGGCGTAGTGGTGACCACACTTGTCATCTGGGTCTTCTAGTGCAAGCTCCTGGAACATGGGGATCATGACCCGCAAAGTAAAAAAAGGGCAGTAGAAAATAGTGTTCACATCCAAAACAGAGTGATGTAGTTGGAAAAATGATATTTATAAATATTGCCACATGCAGTAAGAGATACATAAGAAAGGCAACCATCAAGGTGGCCAGGTGCACGCATGGAAAAAGGTTCATTTGCCATGTATAAATATAAGAAGTTGCCATCCATGGCCAAACACAGTTGCCCAATATTTATAGTGAGATTGCCACATAAGTTGAAATAAAATTTTGACGCTAATTGTACATGGCAGATGTTGCCGCATGAAACATCTATCATGAAGAGTATGTAACCCACATATGAAGTATAATTGCCAACAAAAACATAGCATGGAAAAAAAGATGTACAACAAGAAGAAACACTCACATATTTCTTCATTATGAGCTTAAAATCACCATGCGTGGCAAAATGCTTCCTCAGGATTTTATGGTGGAAGTCACCATCCCATATTTTGCAGGTCACGCTGCAATGCATGATCGTCTTGTTGGGACAAATGTCCACATGGTTGTTGATGAAGTCAATCCCACAGGCAATTACATTCTTCGACATTTTACCAGTAGGCCTCACAGACTCAGCAAGATTGCCCAGGTCAACGTATGTCGCGTCGCATTGTATGATCTTGGTTCTGTCCAAACATGAGCTGTATGAAAATGATATAACATGAAAGAATCATGTCTACTAAAAAATAAAAATTGAAAAAGTAAACAATGCATGGCCAAAAGCACAAAAAGCAAGTAAGCGGTAGTGGGTGTGGACATTATGCTTTCAGCTCCTTCATGTGCTTGCTGTTCGACCTTGCATTTCCAAATCGCTTGAGAATGTCGCATAGTTGGGTCTGCTCCTTTGTAGCCTTAACATCGGGCTCAAAGTTATCCACTGGTGGTGCATGAACTACCCTGGCATGCCTCACAGATCCATGTGTTGCACTTCTGATGGTATCCTCGGATACTACCTCAGTAGGCACATCAGAATTTGGTTGGCCCCGATTCCGTGAGGACCTGTTGTTCAATGCATCCTTCTCAACCCTACGGTAAGCTTCTTCAGGGGACGACGAAATCTCCTTAGGGGTGGCTAGTAGAATAAAACAGTGGCATAAGAGACTTGGAGATAGCAAAATGTTGTGCATGAAGTTCAAAATGTGAAGTGAAAAGTACTGGTAAGAAAGTATCAATGTCATCTGGTAGTTCGTAAACAAAGTTTGGCATGTGGAAAGTAAAAACACGGTTGCCATGTGCATGGCACTTCACCTACCACAAGACAACAATCTGCAGTTGCCATGTGCAGTGCACTACACTTGCCACATGGCAACAAATTATGGTTGCCATGTGCAATGCACTGCACTTGCCACATGGAAACAAATGCATTTGCCATGTGCAGTGCACTGCACTTGCCACATGGCAACAACTGCATTTGCCATGTGCAGTGCACTGCACTTGCCACATGGCAACAACTGTAATTGCCAAGTGCAGTGCACTGCAGTTGCCATATGGCAACAGCTGCAATTGCCATGTGTCATCAACTATAGTAGCCATGCATCAACCTCTACAGAAACAAACAATGACAAATATATGTGCATCCCATGAGATTTGCCATCACATTTGAGAACCCCCCAAAAATTTACCTTGCACTATGGGATCTGCAAACTTGACAGCCTTCTTGCCATCAGTCAGTGGCTGCGCCATCATTGGGACCGTGCCTGGCGGAAAGAAAAGGCAACATGCATAGGATCGTGCACTTGTACATCCAGAGTGATGTCGATTCCTAGACTAAAGCTCGGTGGGGTGAAAGCCATGGGGTGCCTCTCCTGTCTACGAGCCAGATTGCAGACAAATTGATTGACAAAGTCTAGTGGTGATAGATTTAAAAACATGTCTCCCTCGTCTGCTGCAGGATCACCAGGCTTTTTAGTAGGTCGGGGCGTGCTATCAGCGATCTCTACCACAACTTTCTTGCCTATCTTCCTGTTTGGGTTGTAGGGGACACCAACATTGATAGGGAGCTTGGAAGTGCGCAGATTTAAGTTGGTGTTCTCCATGGCGGTAAAAGACAAAGTATGCTCTGAATGTCCACCTCCTTCAGTAGCGCATGGCTTACCAGCTGCATCTGTTGTACTGCCGACTTCCATCTTATCGAGTACATTGCTTTTGGCAGACGGTGGGAATAGTGTGGAAGCAGGCACGTAACCAGAGTCATCTCTGCTGCTCTTAAGTACCTGTGGTGCATTGGATACCTGTGCAGGAATCTTGCGGGGGCTACGCCGCCTAGGTGGCAGGCCAGGTCGCACAACGGTAATAGTAGCAGCCTCTGGGCCAGCATCCGCTGGAGCCATTGTGATATGAGAGTCAACTATGGATGGCATTTAATTCTGAAATGTGGCCACATCCCCTTGTTTCGTGGACACATAAATGCCACCAGCCACACGCTTGGAATTCGTATCAGATGAGCGGGAATCTTCCCTGTTTAGGTTGACCTCAGGAGCGTCCACTTCAACACTTGCTGATCGGGTGGCATGGGTGACAACAACATCTCTCATTGCCACTAGGGTAGGCAATATCTCAGCAATCCTGGCAAATACAGACTCATCACTCTCATATGTACGGATGCCTGCCATTGTAGTCTGCACATCTCCGTGACCCCTTGCATCAGAGCTAGCAGAAACAGTGGACGGTGCAATAGCAGATTGGTCCACTGGCGGCTCATGAATGTCTGCAACATCTGATGTCGACAACTTGGAGTGAATGCATTCAAGTGGGTCTCTGGTAGTACGACTGGTCAAGCGTGTAGTAGTCTTCTTCACCCTGCAAAAAAAGGAATGTGTCTAATGATAAACGGCCATTCAAGAAAACGCATGAAGAGAACAAAAAAGGTGAGCGCTAGGAACAAAAATGAATTGCCATGGTAGTCATCATAAAAATGAAATATGAGTGATATGCCAAAGCTGCCATTTGAAAACAAGGTAAGGATGAACACAAATGAAGTGCAAAAAAAGCGGTTGAAGTAAGTGGAAGCTACCAGTTGCCATATGAGTGGATAAGATTTGCCATGTCGTCTAGTAAGCAGTTGCCATGCAGAAGAAGCAGGAGTTGCCATGAAACAAATTTAGATCATAAAACAACAGTTGCCATGTGGGACAGGCATCATTAGCCATGTGTCAAGTTAGACAGTTGCCATGAGAGGCAGACAGTAGTTGCCACCAAAAAATGGGACAATTAAAAGGTTGTATATGATTTAGAATGCATCGAACAAAATTAGCATCAAGCCAATAAATGACTTGGCAAGCTCATCGCATGCAATTGCCATGAAAAGAGCTCAAAGAGGATGCATTTCCATATCACGACGTAATGAAGATAGCTCAATCACAAAAAAAGGTAGATAAAAAACAGATAGGGAGAACCCACTTCTTGGTTGTCTTCCTCAAGTCTTCCAGCACGACAAGATCCCCGGTGTTGGATGTCAATGTGCGAGGAGACAACCTAGTGGAGGTGGTGGCACCGGCAGCGGGAGCCCCCTTGTTCAACCGGGCAGAAACACGGGTTAGCGTAGGAGCTTGTTTCTGCTTAACTGATCGTCCACCAGCTATCACCTCACTGCACGTACAAAACAAATGGAAAAAGAGTGAGCAAAAAAAATGCAAAATATAAACAAGTGTGAGACACAAAAATAAAGGCGCGCATAGGAACGACGAAAAGAAGGGCTGTTAAAAAGGAAGAACAAATAAAACACTAAGTAAACATCGAACCTCCTCCTAGCAGCTACGGGATCAGCCCTACACCTCTTCCAACATTGCCTTGGCCAGCATCCTCTGGAGCCCTGCCCCTCTTTGAGAGCGAAACCCCTGTGTCTCTTGCAACATTTGAATCAATGCCTCCCTCCAGTAGAGGAACTTTTGGTGCAGCCTTATCGCTCTTGCCCCTCACATGATCTTCATGATGTTCATCGTGGTCACTGTCATGCGGCACATTCTCCATGTCATCATCGCCATCCTTGTCGAGACCAGCATCAACGCCACCAAAACCATCCCCATCTAGCTCATCTTGTGTGTTAGGAAGCTTCTGAGACACATTGTAGTCATACCGGCCACGGCAACCAGTTGGATGATGTGTCCGTTCTCCAATAAATGATGTGAAGTTTCTCGCCACTGCATCACTATCAGAACCATTAAGTGATGTCCAACCCTCGACCAACTTCCCAAGCAAGCTGTGTCGGCATTCTGGGAACGGGGGTCCCCAGACTTGCTTGCGTGCGGCCTGCGGCGTGGCTCGAGTGGTGGCCCAGTACGGCCCATCTTCATTAGCGCAAGACTCAAGACCCGCGCGAGGGGCCAAGCCTCGCGGGGCGAACGAAATGAGGCTTCCTCAGGAGCGGCCTCGCAGGGCAGGCTCGCGAGGAGGCGGAGAGATCAAGGCAGGGGTACCTCGCGAGGTGCTCGTGACGCAAGCTGTGACGATCGAGACCAGGCGGGCCCCAGCCCGCGTAGTGTCGTTGTTTCCTCTTTGGTGCAAAGGGGGCAAGCACAGGCGTGGAGTACCGAGGCATCAGGCAAAGGTTACCATTTCAGTGCAACGAGACCAAGACCAGTAGAGCGTCAGGATGGAGGTCACTGTGGAGCCCAAGACGGCGTCATCGCCAGTGCCTTTGGCAGCCGAAGACCAACTTTAGTCAGGATAACTTGTACTAGATGTTCCCCTTCAAAATGGCCGTTGTTGGCGCCCTTCCTGCTCAATATTTGGGAAGAGGACCAGGGCCTCTATAAATAGGGATAGCCACCACAGTAGGAGGGGATCAGATCCTTCAACAAGTAGAACACCACATCAGCTCAAGAACACCTCTCGCGAGGCAGTTCTTCCCTGTACTGTTCATCATCTGCCCCTGAGGCAATCCACCACACCACACACTAGAGTAGGGTATTACACCACAACGGTGGCCCGAACCAGTATAAATCTTGTGTCGCTCATGTTGTTCATCGTTTAGCTTAGATTCTCACGAGGCGATCAGATGCAGATAGGTAGGGGAGATCTTCGCGCGCACCCCAGAGTTCGAACCTTAAGGGTCTGCCGGAACCCAACATTCGATATTTGGCGTGCCAAGTAGGGGTGCGCTGGAATCTTTCTTCCGCTGTTCCGCGTTCGATCTCCCGTCATGTCCATGGCTGACGCTCGCCGGGCTCGTGCCGAGCGTCGGGCTGCTCTCGCCGCCCGCGTCGCCCAGACGGCTCCCATCGGCGGATGTCCCTGTCGTTCCCCGTTGCCTGCCGCAAATGCCGCCACCGGCCCGGTGGGGAACGAGCAGCAAGACTCGTCGCTGCATCCTTCGGTGCGGCGGGAAGGCCGCACTGCCACCCTGTCGCTGACTCCAGCTGGTTCGTCGTCCCATGCCCGTCGCGCCCCCATGGATGCGCACTCCACGTTGCTCCTAGCGCGTGAGCTCCTGCACTACTGTCCCATCGACAACCTCTACGAGGAGTGGCTCGCTTGCATCACCGAGCTCGTCAGTGCCGCAGGGGGCTCCCCTGCGCCGTCCCTCTCGCTGCCTCACCCTCCGTCCTTTGTGGGCGGTGCAGCCCAGGAGGTTCCTCCGTCACCTCCTTCCCAAGAAGGCGCCCTGGCTCCAAGGCGCGTGGCCCCAGGACGAGATCCACCGCGTCCGACGCCTGCGCTACAAGAAAGGAGCTGCCAAGAAATCCCTCATCCCCAAGAAGGTGCTCACGTGCTGCAGGCACCGGTGCGCCATGACCGCATCCCTGCGCTAGCATGTCAGGACCCCGCGCTGCTCCAGGCAGCGGCACGCGGGAATCCCCAGGAGCAAGCCCCGCATTAGCAGAGAGCTCCTGTGGCCACCGCAGGCTGCCGCACCTTCACCACCGAGCTACACAGTGTCGCTTGGCCGGGCAAGTTCAAACTTGACCTACCTCCTTGCTACGACAGCACTACCGACCCCGCGGAGTTCCTACAGCTCTACGAGCTGGGCATCGAAGCCGCCAACGGGGACAAAAAGGTCATGGCGAACTGGTTTCCCATGGCACTCAAGGACGGTGCCCTGCCCCCTGGCACGATCTCCTCCCGGGACGAGATGCGCACTCACTTCATCGCCAACTTTTAAGGCACTCGCGACCGTCCGCCGGCCGTGGGTGACCTGCACCGCATCAAGCAGCAACCCAGAGAGACCTTGCAGAAGTACATCCAATGCTTCAACAACGCTTGCCTCAAGATTCCCAAGGTGATCGAGGAGGCCATCATCTCGGCGTTCTCTATTGGTGTCCATGACGTCAAGATGAAGGAGGAGCTGGCAATCCACGAAGATCTATGCACGTCATTGGAGTTGTTCAACCTGGCAACCAAGTGCGCAAGGGCTGAGGAGGGACGCCTTTCCCTTCTCGAGCTCCCGGCTGCAGATCTAGAAGAGAAGAAAGCCAAGGCCAAGGATGTGAAGCACAAGGGAGCAGCTATGCTCGCAGCGGAGCCGGACATGAAGCGCGGCAGGGACCAGCCGGAGTCGTCCAAGGGCAGCCGGTACTGTGTGTACCACGATCTCCATACCCACAACACCAACAAATGCCAAGAGCTCAGGGCAGTGCGAGAAGGCCATGTTGGTCGACGCCCCGAGCACAATGATCGGGGCTACGACCGAGGCGGAGGAAGAGGTGGAGCACGATGGGATGACCGTGGTCCTCGCCAAGGGTGGCGTGACCGGCCTCGCGAGGACCGATGGTAGGACCAGCCTCACGAGGGGGCTTGTAGGGATCAGGCTCGTGAGGATCGCCTGCAAGGCAACGCAGGGCTTCCTCCTCTACCACCACCACCAAGAAGGAATGACGACCATCATCAGGAGAGGGGGCTGGGGGCTTCCAGGAGCCGCGTGCAATCGCTTGCATCTTGGGCGGTGCCCAGGCCCCATCCTCTCAGCGCATCTTCAAGCAGTTTACTCGCGAGGTGAATGCAGTCCTCCCCAAACTTGAGGCCACACGCCCTCTCAGGTGGTTTGCGTGCGCCATCACGTTCAGCTCAGCGGATCAGCTCAAGTGTGCAGCAACGGCCGGTGTCCTCCCGATGCTCTGTTCCCCAGTCATCAGCAATGTGCAAGTTACCAGGACCCTCATCGATGGCGGGGCAGGGCTCAATGTCTTGTCCGTCGAGACGTTCAACAATCTCCAAGTGCCATACGATCAGCTTCAACCAACCAAGCCTTTCTCAGGAGTCACTGATGGTTCCACTGTCTCGATAGGGCAGGTCCGCCTCCCTGTCACCTTTGTGCAACGCAAGAACTACCGTACCGAGCTCATTGCCTTCGACGTCGCCCACATTCGCCTGCCATACATTGCCATCCACGGATATCCCGCTCTGGCCAAGTTTAGGGCAGTGACTCACCATGGCTAGAACGTCCTCAAGATGCCAGGAAGTGGCGGAGTCATCACGGTCCCTTGTGAAGAGAAGGATGCGGTGTGCTCTCTCGAGCGCACCTTCCAAGCCGTGCCAATCGAGGACCCAGACAGCAAGAGTGGAAACCCTCCTGAAGCAGCTCCCAAGAAGAAGAAGACATCACCTGGCTCAAGGCCTTAGGAGGCAGGCACCTCCGGAGGCACCACGTCCGGACATGCGCCCATCCAAGGGGCGCCACCCTCTATCGCATAGCAAGGCGCACCCGGCGCCCTCCTCGGGCAAGGCTCGAGGGCTCTCTCTTTGGGAGCCACTAACTTTGCCAAGATCACGAGGGAGGCGCTCGGGGACCACTTGGAGGCATGCTTCGCGGCACGTTTCCCTCAGGAAGGCGTAAGGCAAGGAGGGCCCAACCCTCAGGAGTGCATCACCAAGGTCGCTCAGGAGTTGTAGGAATCGAGAGTCATGCATGGCAACCACCGCCTGCCCAGCGTAGCTCCCCATCTAGGCGAGGATGGCGGGCTGCCCGTCTGCATCGACCACCCAGGGCTCAATCGAGTCGCGTCTGAGGAGTTCTTCTGGCCTTCGCGCGTGGGGCGTTGCGAGAGTCCACCACACAGCTACGTTCGCATGCCCTTCGGCCTGCCAAACACGGCTCCTGCTCACCAGCGCCTAATGAGGAGCATTCTGGAAGCTCAGGTGGCCAAGCACCATGCAGTCCCGGAGGAAACGGAGATGGACCTCACCGAGCCGCCCGGACCTCCTGATCCTCCCGAGGCTCGGGGCTCCTAGGGCTCGTGAGGATTGGCTTCTTCATCACGCGCCGTCAGCTACTCCGACACTCGCTCTACAATGGTATCAGGTGACTTCTCTCAAGTTTCCTTTCAGCTGGGAGCACCCTCAGGGCTGCATCATTCCCAGGTCGCGTGGGTCTGCCCCCGCGGCATGTATCCATTTTGCTTATGTCTTCAGCTTACCTTGTTGGGGGCGCCGCTCGGGCTGCATCATCCCCAAGCCGCTTGGGCCTAACCCAGTGGCGTGTGCCTTTCTCTGCATCTATCTAAGTTGATTTGCTTTTCCATGCTTAACGTCCCTATGATTATTGTCCGCCGCCAACTACAAGCCTATCCTTCCTCATGCAAACCGCTTGCACATTAAAAGGGGGCGCCTGAGCATCGCGACTCAGGAGCTCTTACTGGCTCTCCAGCCCTCACCTCCTGGCCTTGTCCACGGCATCACGACCTGGCATACCAGTGGTAGCTGAGCTTGCTCGAGGGCCGGAACCTGAGGACGTAGAGCATTTGCATTTTAACCATCTTGCAGGAACGTACCACCAACAAAGGCCTAGAGCCAGGCACAACCCGCCTCGAGGTAGGGCCTCGTGAGTCCCGCACTGGCTCACGGGTGTCCAGATACACCTCTCATAGCCCTACTGTGCCGGCCACATGTCAGGGCGGGACTGTACACGCCCCGGGGGCTCCTCCCGGAGGGGAGCCCCCCTCCCACGTACCAGTGGAAGCACCATGCTCCGTGCTAGCTGACGAAACTGCCGAGGAGCGGCTATGCCCGTACACATATGGAAGCGCTATGCTCCGCGCTGGTGATAAACAACTGAGGGCAGCCCATGGCTGTGTCAACCTCAGGGAGCCTAGAGCTCAGTGTCTAGCCTTATCGCAATGCCTCCCCTCGGGAGCGCCATGCGAGGGGGCTGGGCACGGGGGCTGCGCCCGGGCACACGCCCGAGCACACGCCACCCAGTGAGGTCCCTCAGACCTGGTCGTCGCACGCCCCTCCCCGAGCGGAGCCAAGGTATGAAGACTCGTTTGAGCGTCAAGGGGGACTCCTGAGCATCGCGACTCAGGAGCCTAACTGGTCACGTAGCCCCTCACTCCTTAGTTCCGAAAGGCTAACGACGGTCGAGGTATGCGCGGGGTCGGGCCCTGCCAACGTAGGACGACAGATCCTCTCTTCCACCCCCTCCCTATTTGCTGTTTGCGCGTCAAGGGGGACTCCTGAGCATCGGGACTCAGGAGCCTAACTTGTCACGTAGCCCCTCATTCCTTAGTCCCGTCCTGGTGATTCGGTCGGGGGTAATGGCGGCTGAGGTATGCGCGGGGCCGGGCCCTGCCAACGTAGAACACAGGCAAATAGGAAGGAAATCGCAAAATCTAGCAAATCCAGAAGCAAATATTACAGGCCATAGATTGTTCTCACAATAACAAACACAAATTTAAACGCCTCCACGAGGCATGGTGCATGTTGCAGGAATCGAAGCAGGAAAGAGGCCACAGAAGATCACCCCTGGGCTGCGCCACCGCCCATGGTGGAGTTGCGCTTGTCAGTTCCACCCCCCGAGGCCGCGGAGCCGGGAGCGCCTCGCTTGGGCGCGGTGTTGAAGGCGCAGAACTTTGCCAGCAAGGCCTACGCTCGACCCTTGACGGCCTCGGCAGCAGTGGCGGAGCACTTGGCGTCCACGGGCTCCAGCAGGTCGTCAAGGTTGGCCTCGGGGTTGCGGAGGTAGACGTGGCTGAGGATCCGTGTCAGCGCTACAGAGGAAAGGACGCGAGCCTCAACTTCGGCCATGGGGCCGATGCCAATCACGACCTCCTCAAGCGCCTCGACGTGGAAGGGAACCAGCTTAGTGGGGCCTTCTTTGGCTCCGGCCAGCGGTTTCTCCAGGCCCCCGTCATAAAGCATTTTCAGCGTCGTGCGAGCCCTCTCCTCATAGCGCGTGAAGGCCGCGCGGTCCTCGGCGAAGACCTCCGCCTTGGCATCCAGCTCAACCCTCTCCGTCTTCAGCGCCTACTCCAGCGTCTTCAGCCGGTCACGATCGGCCGAGAGCTCGGCGTCGCGATCCTTGACAGGAGCCTCCCAAGCCCTCATCTCCTCCTCCTTCACCTGGCGGTCGCGGATCTCCTTGGCCAGCTCATCACGCAGCCCTTGTAACTCCCCCTCCAGCGTCTTGCAGCGGCCCTTGACAGTTGAAGCATCCTTCAACACCGCGTCGCGAGTGGCCATGGCCTGGGAGGTGGCTTGCTTCCCCTCCTCGGAAGCCGTCATAGCCTGGCTCAGCGCCGCTCGGACGGAGGCGTCAGAACGAACCCAACCAGAGACCAACTCCAGGCGCCCGGCCACCAGGCGGGGGTCCGCGCTCTGGAGATCCTCCCACAGCCGACTCAGCTTGTCAGTGGCACGGTCCAAGGCGACGGAGGAGGTAGAGGAGACGGGAGCCGACACAGTAGGAGGAGAAGATGGCAGCGTGATCACGGCTTGGGAGGCAGGAACCTCCTAAGCCTTGGCCACTTCGGCGACATCATCAAGCCCAGGCGCCTCCAGAGTCAGTGGGGTCACAGGGGCTGACTCCTCATCGGAGCGTCCCTGCTGGCCTCGCGAGGATGATCGGGAAGGGAATGTGCGGGCCCCGCTGCCTTCCTTCCCCGCGAGTGAAGACTTGGCCATGACTGATGAGCCTGTTCCAGGCGGGGTCGCCGCGTCTCCCTTCAGCCTCTTCGCCGCAGGTAGCAGCCTACCCGATGAAAGATGTCAGTCCTCGACGGCAAAAGACAGGAGCAAGGCAGAGTTCGAGTACTTACTGGTTGACTGCCGCGGGATCCCACAGACTCCGGCCAAGCTCGAAGCCCGAAAGCCTCTTGCGGGGCTCAGCCTCGGGGGGCCCAGCTGCGTAGGAGGGCGCACCTGAAGGGATAGAGCTGGCTTCGGCCGACGCGAGGGCTGTGGTAGACCCTCGGGAGATCAGCCCAGACCTGTCCTTCCTTGGGACCAATGGCGGGTCCTCCCTTCCTCGCCTGGCGCCGGCCTCGTCGTCATCAGGCATGGAGCGGAGGGCGCTAGACCTGCGCCAGGGGGAAGTCTCCCCCGTCCCCTCGAAGGTCGCCTCCGAGTCACGCTCCTCATCCTCTTCGTCATCTTCCTCCTCTCCCCCACCGGAGTCATCAGAGGACAAGTTCACCATCACCGTCGCCGCCTGGCCCTCAGGGTCTAATACATCTCCAACGTATCTATAATTTTTGATTGTTCCATGCTATTGTATTACCCCTTTTGGATGTTTATGGGCTTTATTTTACACATTTATATTATTTTTGGGACTAACCTACTAACCGGAGGCCCAGCCCGTATTGCTGTTTTTTTGCCTATTTCAGTATTTCGAAGAAAAGGAATATCAAACGGAGTCCAAACGAAATGAAACCTTCGGGAGTGTGATTTTTTTAATGAACGTGATCCAGAGGACTTGGAGTGTAAGTCAAGAAGCAGCCGAGGCTCCCACGAGATAGGAGGGCGCCCCCCCTATAGGGCGCGCCCCCCTGTCTCATGGGCCCCTCGGGCGGCCACCGACGTACTTCTTCCTCCTATATATACCTACGTACCCCGAAAACATCCAGGGAGAAGACGAAACACAATTTCCACCACCGTAACCTTCTGTATCCGCGAGATCTCATCTTGGAGCCTTCGCCGGCACTCTGCCGGAGGGGGAATCAACCACGGAGGGCTTCTACATCAACATCCTTGCCCCTCCGACGAGTTGTGAGTAGTTTACCACAGACCTACGGGTCCATAGTTATTAGCTAGATGGCTTCTTCTCTCTTTTTGGATCTCAACACATTGTTCTCCCCCTCTCTTGTGGAGATCTATTCGATGTAAACTCTTTTTTGCGGTGTGCTTGTCCAGATCCGATGAATTGTGGGTTTATGATCAAGTTTATCTATGAATAGTATTTGAATCTTCTCTCAATTCTTTTATGTATGATTGAGTTATCTTTGCAAGTCTCTTCGAATTATCAGTTTGGTTTGGCCTACTAGATTGATCTTTCTTGCCATGGGAGAAGTGCTTAGCTTTGGGTTCAATCTTGCGGTGTCCTTACCCAGTGACAGAAAGGGTTGCAAGGCACGTATTGTATTGTTGCTATCGAGGATAACAAGATCGGGTTTATATCATATTGCTTGAGTTTATCCATCTACATCACGTCATCTTGCTTAATGCGTTACTCTGTTCCTATGAACTTAATACTCTAGATGCAGGCAGGAGTCGGTCGATGTGTGGAGTAATAGTAGTAGATGCAGGCAGGAGTCGGTCTACTTGTTGCGGACGTGATGCCTATATACATGATCATGCCTAGATAATCTCATAATTATTCGCTTTTTTATCAATTGCTCGACAGTAATTTGTTCACCCACCGTAATATTTATGCTATCTTGAGAGAAGCCACTAGTGAAACCTATGGCCCGCGGGTGTATCTCTTATCATATTTGCTTCCAATCTACTTTTATTTGCATCTTTACTTTTTGCATCTATATTGTAAAATACCAAAAAATATATTTATCTTATCATACTATTTTTGTTAGATCTCACTTTCACAAGTGGCCGTGAAGGGATTAACAACCCCTTTATTGCGTTGGTTGCGAGTTCTTTATTTGTTTGTGTAGGTGCGTGGGACTTTTGAGGAGCCTCCTACTGGATTGATACCTTGGTTCTCAAAAACTGAGGGAAATACTTATGCTACTATTGTTGCATCACCCTCTCCTCTTCGAGGAAAACCAACGCAAGCTCAAGACATAGCAGGGTCCTCCACTGGCACTAGACCGACCCCGTCGAAGGTGGGCATGGTGTCCACCACCTGTTCCCATTCATCACGAAAGAACAAGGGGACCAGAGCATCCTCTAGGCCTGCCACGTCCTCTCCGAGCAAGAAGCGGAGGGCTGCAGTCAGATCCTCGTCATTCAGGGTATCCGAGCTCAGGCGAAGGACGATGTCTGCATCCTCGAGCCTCCACAGCGGGCGCGAGTGCGCCTTAAGAGGGGCCACCCGGTGCGACAGGAACTCCCTCAAGAGCGAGGCCCCGGTCAGCTTCGCCGCCCTCAGATTGGCCGGCCTCAGGTCAGCGTTCATCTTCTCCAGCACCAGCTTCGCCCACCGGTCGTCAAGCTTCGTGCAGGACCACGCCTCAACGGCCTCGGGCTGCTCTATGGGCAGCTCCAGCACGGGGTTGTTTCACCTGGCGTCCACCATGACCCACTTGCTCCGGAAGCCATCGGCCCTCTTCCCGGCCTTTGAGATGGCGTTGGACTTGGAGTACGCGACAAAGCTTGCACACGCCAAGATGTTGGAACCAGTGACCCGGAGGGAGAAGAAGTGGCGCAGCAAGGCCATGGAGGGCATCACCCCGACGTGCGCCTCACAGCAGTAGGCGAAGATCGACAGGAGGAGAATGGAGTTGGGGTGGATATGCAGAGCATGCAACTGATATTGGCGAAGGACGGCAAGGAAGAACTCAGAGAAAGGGGGCACCAGAATAGCGATGACAGCGCTCATGAAGAGGGGGTAGAAGGTGCTCCCCTTGTCCTCCGGCCGGGCGGAACCAGGCCGGAGCGCGGTCTCCCCCATCTCATCGCTCTGCGCCACCGGCATCTGGCGCGTGAGGGCGAGATTCTTCTTCGACACATTAGGAGAACCCAGAGGCGGCGAGTATCAGGCTGATGGAGCCCCGGCCGCGGTCTTGCAGGGTGCCATTGCTCGCCAGAGGAGAAAAGCTGCGGGGAATCTGGAGATTTTGAAAGCAGGAGGACAAAGAGCAAGAAAGGGGATCTGAAGCAAGGCGGATGAGAATAATGAAAGTAAGGCTAACCCCAGGCCAACCTTTTTGTCAGTCGGGTAGTTGCCGAGGCAGCGTGGGGAAGCGGAGGCGCCCACGTCCAATCAACCGCCACGCGGCGCCGAAAGCCGCAGGCTAATGGGGCCCACGGTGCTCCGCACTTGCCCCTTCGCTTCTCTGCTAAGCCAAGTCCGAGCGCGCCTTGGGCCCGGGGGCTACTGTCGGCGTTCTGGGAACAGGGGTCCCCAGACTTGCCTGCCTGCGGCCTGCGGCGTGGCTCGAGTGGTGGCCCAGTACGGCCCATCTTCATCAGCGCAAGACTGAAGACCCTCGTGAGGGGCCAAGCCTCGCGGGGCGGATGAAACGAGGCTTCCTCAGGAGCGGCCTCGCAGGGCAGGCTCACGAGGAGGCGGAGAGATCAAGGCAGGGTACCTCGGGAGGTGCTCGTGACGCAAGCCGTGATGATCGAGACCAGGTGGGCTCAAGGCGGGCGCCGACCCGCGCAGTGTCCTTGTTTCCTCTTTGGTGCAAAGGGGGCAAGCACAAGCGTGGAGTACCGAGGCATCAGGCAAAGGTTACCATTTCAGTGCAATGAGACCAAGACCAGCAGAGCGGCAGGATGGAGTCACCATGGAGCCCAAGACGGCGTCATCGCCAGTGCCTTTGGCAGCCGAAGACCAACTTTAGTCAGGATAACTTGTATGAGATGTTCCCCTTCAAAATGGCCGTTGTTGGCGCCCTTCCCGCTCAATATTTCAGAAGTGGACCAGGGCCTCTATAAATAGGGATAGCCACCACAGTAGGAGGGGATCAGATCCTTCAACAAGTAGAACACCACATCAGCTCAAGAACACCTCTCGTGAGGCAGTTCTTCCCTGTACCGTTCATCATCTGCCCCTGAGGCAATCCACCACACCACACACTGGAGTAGGGTATTACACCACAACGGTGGCCCGAACCAGTATAAATCTTGTGTCGCTCGTGTTGTTCATCATTTAGCTTAGATTGTCGTGAGGCGAGACACAGATAGGTAGGGGGAAGATCTTCGCGCGCACCCCAGAGTTCAAACCTTAAGGGTCTGCCGGAACCCAACATCTGACAAGCTGGTCATGTCAGAAGCAAACTGCCCAACTAGGTGCTCAATAGGTGCCCTTGCCTGATCAGAAAACAAAAAGTAACAAATTACAAAACATATTAGAGACACGTGATTAGGAAAAATAAGGCAGAATAACCATAAAAGAGCAGTGAAACGCAATATAAAAAGTAATTTCAGAAAACAAATAAACATGCTTGACTACCTCAGCGGGACAAGATGGAGTTGAATGCACATCCATCCACTTGCCAAAGTTTTGTGGCCCACCAAACACTGTAGTCTATAGCATGCTTGGCCATCAACTAGAAAAAAATGGCAAAAACAACTGAAGTCAAAAATAAAAATAATATGCAGTGACTAAAATTATGGATTGCAAGGAAAAAAAGGAGTTTCAACGGGGAACGGTAGAGTTGCCGTATCAAGACAAGTATGGTTGCCATGTGCAGTCAACCATGGTTGGAAAGTTCTTTATGACTCATTAGGCATGATGGAAACTGTTAGGTGTTGTAAAAGTTGACACAACTAACCTGCAGTTTCCCATATTTTGTATCAGAAACCCTGTCTGCAGCAAGTACAACCTTGACAGCATCGTACGTCCATGCAGAGACAACAAACTTATGTGCAGGTAGTGGGCCTCCTATCCCAGTAAAGTCGACAGTGGACAAATCAAGACTGTCGAGGTACATGAGTTGGTTTGCACAATAAAGTGAACAAGTAAATGAGAATATGACAATGTTCAAATGTTGTGCAGGAAAAAGAAAACACATAGAAATGCGGGGAAAAAGAAAAGGAAAATGACCACGGTTTAAACGTCATTGGTAGTACAATGCCCCTTGAGTCACAAGTTTTTTTTTAAAAAAGTAAAAGAAAAAGATTTGCCATCTATATATGTTCTTAGTTTTCACCTATATATGTTGTTAGTTGCCAGCATGATATGTTAGCAGTTGCCATGTTATTATATTCTTAGTTGCCACCAGTTCAACATTGTAATTGCCATCCTGATTATATAAAGAGAAATGAACATAGGAAGTGGACACTATGTGTACTATAGCTTGAAAAAGGAAATTGCCCTGTATACGCCAACTACAGTTGCCATGTATCAAACAAACTTCACTTTGACATGAAGAAGCCACAAAAAAAATAACAAAGGGTTGCCACATATGATCAACTATGATTGCCATAAAAAATAGATAAAATCTCTATCAAGAACTATGGGTTGTTCAGACTATGACCAAACAGAGATACTAAAATGCAAAAATAGTTCGATTGCCACTTATTAACAGCTGCAATGTTGATTTATGAAAGAATGAACCGTGATATGAACATTTGCATAAAGAGTAGGGGGAAAGATACCATTAGATGCAAGTGACATCCCTTTTGGTACATCTTATTTGAGAATGCATCATGCAGGAAGTTGGCAATGAATTTACACCAATTCATGTTTTTAACATCTTTCAGCTTCGCCTACACAAACACAATTCGGGACAAAAAGATGCCGCATCGGCATTCAATAAAAAACATTAAAACCGGTAGTGACTAACTTCTGAATGACATCAAAAACAAAAAGATTATATGTAAAAGAATAAAGAGAGTGCATTCACCAGGATAGGGAAGCACTTGTTGCTTGGGCGAAGAGATGTGGTAGGCACAAATACAGCCGAGATCAAGTGCATGAGCAACTTCATCTTAAAAACCTCACCATCGGTTGTCATCCGCTCCAGCAAAGTTGCCAGTACAGTCGTATTAGGCATGGATGCCATTCCAGCAAAGAAATGGGCAAACAAAGCTTCCTTAATCTTGTTGTTCACTTGATAAGAGACTTTGATTTCTCCACGGGGGACACCCAAAGTGCAGAACATGAATTCCTCATTCAAAGGCAATCTTCCATGTCCTGGAATCACGAATTCCCTAGACGCAGGCTTATATATCTCACCGAGCCAGTCACATACATGATTTACTAGGTTCGTGCACCGAACCATCATCAGAGCCTGCATACCCATCTCACCGATAGCTGCCTTTTGCTCATCAGTAAATCCATGTGTCAGTATAGTCAGGCATTCTTGCGAAGCCCTATTGCGCAGACACTTCTTCTTCTGCATAACACAAAAGGATCATTTGTTGCCATGTTGCGATGAAGTAAAAATTAGTTCTGACAAAAGAATGAAAACTCAGTATCATATTAAAACATAGGGGGAGAGTGACCTCATCCCTATGATTCTGTGGCGGTGGCTCCATGAAGTCATCATCATCATATTGATGGTCACCACGAGCCATATCTGCTACAGTAAGAAGAAAAACACGTTAGTGTGGAATTAAAACACATCAGACAAATGCAGAAAGTGATACACGAAGTAACGAATCACTGGATATCATCGATAACAAAAAATGAAAATGGCCACATTTACCCCAAAGTTTTAGCATCTGAAGAGTATGTAATTGCCATGTGCTGAACATGCACAAGAAGGCAAAAAAAACAATTGGAAAGCAGTTGCGAAAACATGGCAACTAGATATGTGTTTGCTTCTTAAGAATGAAGTTGCCATGTAGGAGATTCAAGTTGCCATATTGGTAAAATAAACAATGTGGCAACTGAGGGAAGTACATCGGAACACCAAACTACCATTGTCCAAAAATTAGTGTGGCGACTAACACATTGGCTTAATAAAAGCCCAGGCCACATCTACTAAGTTGAGGTTGCCATGTTAACAAAACAAAAAGATGTGGCAACTAAGACACTGATTGATTGATTGATTCAGTTGTTCGGATATACACAACCAACCCCATGGGAATTAATGTGTTTGTTGGATACCAACAGTACATGACAACAGAAGACAATAGATTAGATGGATACATACTCTACTTTCAGAACTCCGAATATATACTCTGCTCAGTGCGAAGCCAGAAAACTGAATATAGATGGGGCCAAGACATGTCATATAATGCTAGCGGGGACCAAATCTCCTAAACGTAGCTAGTTTTGTCTGACAAACGCAGGATTAGGAGTGCATATATGTGTACTATTGAGAGCATAGGGGAGTCCAAGGCCCCTGCCAGCACCCCTGCCTCCGCCACTGACTCTGCTTTGCTCTGCTCTGAATGTATATACAGTGAAGAATGTGCATGAGAAAATCATGAATAGTAGGAGTGTGCCAGTCCACAACATGTAATGTGGCAACTCACACATTGGCCTGGTGAAAAAAATGAGTTGCCATGTACTACAGTCAAATATGTTGTGCTATCACAGAACAGTATGGCAACTAAGTGAGTACATGGTACATACAAAACTGCCATCACTCTACATATGACATGGCAATTGTCATACTTGATTTACAAAATTAGTTGCCACTTAGAAGGATAGTTGATTCAGAAACACAACTATCACTCCCTGAATTTGGATACCATAAAACTACCATTATCCTACACAGGACATGGCAACTGACATAGTTGATTCAGAAATTAGTTGCCATCAATGAGGATAGTTGTGAATAAAAACAAGTATGTTGAAATTGCCATGACTGCCATGATCCTATACACTGAATTGCACCTACCTAGATCTATGGTTCATACACAACTATCAAACCCCTCAATTCGACAGCAACATTGTCCTAAAACACTAAAGATCGTAGACTTCGAGACAAATCACAACTAACAAACAGAAATGAAATCCCTCACGCGTGTAATTGCAACAACCTAATTGCCACCCCGGGCGAGCCTCACCGTCTTGAGCACCACCGCGATGGTGATGGGGCAGCGCAATGACGCTGTAAAATAGCACACGTACGACTCCCTCGCCGACGGGGACGTCGGAGCGGCTGCGAATCCGCCTGAATCTCGGGGGGCGGGGGAGAAGGGGGCTCGAGAGGAGTGAGACCAAGGAGGAAGGGGGAGAGTACAGAAGCTTTGACAGTCTTACCTCCTCAGTTCGGCTGCTCCGATGACGATGCTCCGGTCCGGCGAACACCAGCAACGGCCGCGAATGCCGTCGACTCTTCCGCCACCGCCGCCGCCTCCTCCTCTCGTCTTCTCCTTCAATCGAGCGGAACTGCCTCTAGAAGGTTGGTTGGGAGAAATGAATGAGACGGGGAGAAACCGCAGAGGCAATGAGGGGGATAGCCTATCGAGGGAGACAGTGATAGAAGTCGTGCGCCACGCGTGCCGGCGCGATGGCGGTTCCACCGCACGCCTCTGACTCGCAACTATTGATGACCGAGTGGTAAACGCGTGCGGGCGAACTGCTGCAGACACCGCACGTCGTCCTTATCCTACGTGGCAACCAAAAATTGCAGCATCGCGCCAAGATTCGTGCAAGTTCAAAAAGACGGCGATAAAGGCGTGTGGGTGAGTTGGAGAAGTGCCACATGTGTGGCAGTTAGTCTTTGAGCACATGATTCACTTTTGTATCGCCTTGTTTGCAATTGATTATGTTCATATTGTGTCTCTATTTGTCTCGACAATCATTGATAGAAGCACTGTGCGAACATTGGGATTCTTTAGCTTGTGTTCTGTGAGGCAGGTCGAGTTCTCGAACTGTGTCGTGACTTCTTGCCGATGCGTCACCTTGACCGGAAGGCGTGTTTTGGGATCTGATGCGCTTTTTGAGCACTGCTCGGCCTTTGAGACCATCACGACTAGATGGATCCTGTGTTGTGCTACCCGTCGTTTGACCGTGTCGGAATCAAGGCTCGAGGGAACCAAGAGATTCGAACTCAGGGGTGTGCTCGCTGCTCTCGCCCTACTCTGCCTATCAACCTCACAACGACGTCTAACGAGTGATACGTCTCCAACGTATCTATAATTTTTGATGGTTCCATGCTATTATATTACCTGTTTTGGATGTTTATGGGCTTTACTAAGCACTTTTATATTATTTTGGGGACTAACCTATTAACCGGAGGCCCAACCCAAATTGCTGTTTTTTTGTGTATTTTAGTGTTTCGCAGAAAAGGAATATCAAACGGAGTCCAAACGGAATGAAACCTTCGGGAGATTTATTTTTGGAACAAACGCAATCCAGGAGACTTGGAGTGGACATCAAGAAGCAAACAAGGAAGCCACGAGGCAAGAGGGCGTGCCCCAGGGGGGTGGGCGCGCCCCCCACCCTCGTGGTCCCCTCGTGGCTCCCCTGACCGACTTCTTTCACCTATATATATCTACATACTCTGAAAACATCCAAGAGCACCACGAAACCCTATTTCCACCGCCGCAACCTTCTGTACCCGTGAGATCCCATGTTGGGGCCTTTTTCGGTGCTCCGCCGGAGGGGGAATCGATCACAGAGGGCTTCTACATCAACGCCAAAGCCTCTCCGATGAAGTGTGAGTAGTTTACCACAGACCTTCGGGTCCATAGTTATTAGCTAGATGGATTCTTCTCTCTCTTTGAATCTCAATACAAAGTTCTCCTCGATCTTCTTGGAGATCTATTCGATGTAACTCTTTTTGCAGTGTGTTTGTCGAGATCCGATGAATTGTGTATTTATGATCAAGTTTATCTATGAGAAATATTTGAATCTCCTCTGAATTCTTTTATGTATGATTGGTTATCTTTGCAAGTCTCTTCGAATTATTAGTTTGGTTTGGCCTACTAGATTGATCTTTCTTGCAATGGGAGAAGTGCTTAGCTTTGGGTTCAATCTTGCGGCGTCCTTTCCCAGTGACAGCAGGGGCAGCAAGGCACGTATTGTATTGTTGCCATCGAGGATAAAAAGATGGGGTTTATATCATATTGCTTGAGTTTATCCCTCTACATCATGTCATCTTGCCTAATGCGTTACTCTGTTCTTATGAACTTAATACTCTAGATGCATGCTGGATAGCGGTCGATGTGTGGAGTAATAGTAGTAGATGCAGAATCGTTTCGATCTACTTGTCACGGACGTGATGCCTATATACATGATCATGCCTAGATATTCTCATAACTATGCACTTTTCTATCAATTGCTCGACAATAATTTGTTCACCCACCGTAATACTTATGCTATCTTGAGAGAAGCCACTAGTGAAACCTATGGCCCTCGGGTCTATTTTCCATCATATAAGTTCCCGATCTACTTTATTTTTCAATCTTTACTTTCCAATCTACATCATAAAAATACCAAAAATATTTATCTTATTATTATCTCTATCAGATCTCACTTTTGCAAGTGTCCGTGAAGGGATTGACAACCCCTTTAAAGCATTGGTTGCAAGGTTCTTGATTGTTTGTGTAGGTACGAGGGACTTGCGTGTAGCCTCCTACTGGATTGATACCTTGGTTCTCCAAAACTGAGGGAAATACTTATGCTACTTTGCTGCATCACCCTTTCCTCTTCAAAGGAAAACCAACACATTACTCAAGAGGTAGCAAGAAGGATTTCTGGCGCTGTTGCCAGGGTAGTCTACGCTTAAGTCAACATACCAAGTACCCATCACAAACTATTCTCCCTCGCATTACATTATTTGCCATTTGCCTCTCGTTTTCCTCTCCCCCACTTCACCCTTGCCGTTTTATTTGCCCCCTCTCTTTCCCGTTCGCCTCTTTTTCGCTTGCCTCTTGTGTTCCTATTTGCCCTGATGGCCTTGCCTAGAAACGTTGATCCTCACCTTAGAATGTTGGAAGAAATCGAAATCAACATTAGAAGCTTTCTGACTTTACAATTTGAGCATAATAATTTCTTTAGAAACGAGTTTAAAGAACAAAAAAGCTTTATGGGATACACGAATAAATAGCTTGATGATATGTCTAAGGAATTTTATGGTTTGAAATCTCAGTTTCCTCGTCTTTGAAAACTTAATAGCCCAAATTTCGGATAAGCAGGCCACCTTAGTTAATAAGATGGCCGCCAAACCAGAAGGGTTAGAAGGAAATAATGATGGAGATCTAAAAGTGATTGATGTGTCCCCTATTAAATCTTTGTTTTGCAATATGAATCTTGATAATGATAATATGAATCTTGATAATGATGGGACTGGAGATGAGTCAACTTTAGTTAAAAGGTGTCCCAATGATTCAGAGTTTTTAGATCTTGATGCAAAAATTGGTAAAAGTGGGATTGGAGAGGTAAAAACTTTACATAGCAATGAACCCACTATTTTGGATTTCAAGGATCTTAATTATGATAATATTTCTTTAATAGATTGTATTTCCTTTTTGCAATCCATGTTAAATTCTCCTCATGCTTATAGCCAAAATAAAGCTTTTGCTAAACATATCGTTATTGCTTTGATGCAATCTTATGAAGAAAAAACTTGAATTAGAAGTTTCTATCCCTAGAAAACTTTATGATGAGTGGGAACCTACTATTAAAATTAAAATTAAAGATCATGAATCCTATGCTTTGTGTGATTTGGGTGCTAGTGTTTCCACGATTCCAAAAACTTTGTGTGATGTGTTAGGTTTCCGTGAATTTGATGATTGCTCTTTAAACTTGCACCTTGCGGATGCCACCATTAAGAAACCTATGGGAAGGAGTAATGATGTTCTTATTTTGAAAATAGGAATTATGTTCCTGTAGTTTTTATCGTTCTTGATATGGATTGCAATCTTTCATGTCCTATTATTCTTGGTAGACCTTTCCTTAGAACGATTGGTGCAATTATTGATATGAAGGAAGGAAATATTAGATTCCAATTTCCATTAAGGAAAGGCATGGAACACTTTCCTAATAAGAAAATCAAATTACCTTATGAATCTATTATGAGAGCCACTTATGAATTGAATACGAAAGATGACAATACTTAGATCTATTCCTCGCTTTTATGCCTAGCTAGGGGCGTTAAACGATAACGCTTGTTGGGAGGCAACCCAATTTTATTTTTGTTCTTTACTTTTTGCTCCTGTTTAGTATTAAATAATTCATCTAGCTTCTGTTTAGACGTGGTTTTATGTTTTAATTAGTGATTGTGCTAAGTAGAACCTATAGGATCATCTTGGGTGATAGTTAATTTCATCTTGCTGAAAAACAGAAACTTTTGCATGCACAAGAATAATTTTTATAAATCACAGAAACGTGATTTTTAGTTGATTATTTTTTAAGTAGATTAATAGACAAATTTCTTAGTACTTCCTATTTTGGTAGGAGTTTGAGAGTTCCATAAGTATTCGAAAGTTACAGATTGCTACAGACTATTCTGTTTTTGACAGATTCTGTTTTCGTGTGTTGTTTGCTTATTTTGATGAATCTATGGCTAGTATCGGGGGGGGGGGGGGTATGAACCATAGAGAAGTTGGAATACAGTAGGTTTAACACCAATATAAATAAAGAACGAGTTCATTACAGTACCTTAAAGTAGTGTTTTGCTTTCTTGCACTAACGGAGCTCATGAGGTTTTCTGTTGAGTTTTGTGTTGTGAAGTTTTCAAGTTTGGGTAAAGATTTGATGGATTATGGAATATGGAGTGGCAAGAGCCTAATCTTGGGGATGCCCAAGGCGCCCCAAGGTAAATTCAAGGACAACCAAAAGCCTAAGCTTGGGGATGCCCCGGAAGGCATCCCCTCTTTCGTCTCCGTCTATCAGTAACTTTACTTGGAGCTATATTTTTATTCACCACATGATATGTGTTTTGCTTGGAGTGTCTTGTATGATATCAGTCTTTGATTTTTAGTTTACCACAATCATCCTTGCTGTACACACCTTTTGGGAGAGACACACATGAATCAGAATTTATTAGAATACTCTATGTGCTTCACTTATATCTTTTGAGCTAGACAATTTTGCTATAGTGCTTCACTTATATCTTTTTAGAGCACGATGGTGGTTTTATTTTATAGAAATTATTGATCTCTCATGCTTCACTTATATTATTTTGGGAGTCTTTTAGAACAACATGGTATTTGCTTTGGTTATAAAATTGGTCCTAATATGATGGGCATCCAAGTTGGGTATAATAAAAACTATCATATAGAGTGCATTGAATACTATGATAAATTTGATACTTGATAATTGTTTTGATATATAAAGGTGGTAATGTTAGAGTCATGCTAGTTGGGTAATTATGAAATTGGGAAATACTTGTGTTAAAGTTGGCAAGTCCCGTAGCATGCACGTATGGTGAACGTTGTGTGACAAATTTGTAGCATGGGGTGTTTTTTGATTGCCTTCCTTATGTGTGGAGGTCGGGATCACGCGATCGTTAACTCCTACCAACCCTTCCCCTAGGAGCATGCATAGTAGTACTTTGCTTCGAGGGCTAATAAACTTTTGCAATAAGTATATGAGTTCTTTATGACTAATGTGAGTCCATGGATTATACGCACTCTTACCCTTCCATTATTGCTAGCCTCTACAGTACCGTGCATTGCCCTTTCTCACCTTGAGTGTTGGTGCAAACTTCACCGGTGCATCCGCACCCCGTGATACGATACTCTCTATCACACATAAACCTCCTTATATCTTCCTCAAAACAACCACCATACCTACCTATTATAGCATTTCCATAACCATTCCGGGATATATTGCCATGCAACTTTCCACCATTATGTTTATTATGACACGCTCCATCATTGTCATATTGCTTTTGCATGATCATGTAGTTGACATCGTATTTGTGGCAAAGCCACCTTCATAATTCTTTCATACATGTCGCTCTTGATTCATTGCATATCCCGGTACACCGCTGGAGGCATTCACATAGAGTCATATTTTGTTCTAAGTATTGAGTTGTAACTCTTGAGTTGTAAATAAATAGAAGTGTGATGATCTTCATTATTAGAGCATTGTCCCAATTTAGGAAAGGATGATGGAGACAAAGATTCCCCCACAAGTCGGGATGAGACTCCGAACTTTATGAAAAATAAAAGAGGCCAAAGAGGCCCAAATAAAAAAAGAGAGGCCAAAGAAGCCCAATTAAAAAAAAGAGGCCAAAGAAGCCCACAAAAATAAAAAATGAGAGAAAAAGAGAGAAGGGACAATGTTACTATCCTTTTTCCACACTTGTGCTTCAAAGTAGCACCATGATCCTCATGATAGAGAGTCTCCTATGTTGTCACTTTCATATTCTAGTTGGAATTTTTCATTATAGAACTTGGCTTGTATATTCCAATGATGGGCTTTCTCAAAATGCCCTAGGTCTTCGTGAGCAAGCAAGTTGGATGCACACCCACTTAGTTTCTTTTGTCGAGCTTTCATACATTTATAGCTCTAGTGCATCTGTTGCGTGGCAATCCCTACTCCTCGTATTGATATCAATTGATGGGCATCTCCATAGCCCGTTGAATAGCCGCGTCAATATGCGACTTTCTCCTTTTTTTTGTCTTCTCCACACAACCTCCATCATCATATCCTATTCCACCTATAGTGCTATATCCATGGCTTACGCTCATGTATTGTGTGAGGGTTGAAAAAGCTGAAGCGCATTAAGAAGTATGAACCAATTGCTTGGCTGAAACCAGGGTTGTGCATGATAGGAGTATTTTGTGTGACGAAAATGAAGCATGGCCTAACTATATGATTTTGTAGGGATAAGCTTTCTTTGGCTATGTTATTTTGATAAGACATGATTACTTGTTAGTATGCTTGAAGTATTACTATTTTTATGTCAATATGAACTTTTATTTTGAATTATTTGGATCTAAACATTCATGCCACAATAAAGAAAATTACATTGAGAAATATGCTAGGTAGCATTCCACATAAAAAGTTCTGTTTTTATCATTTACCTACTCAAGGACGAGCAGGAATTAAGCTTGGGGATGCATGATACGTCTCCAACGTATCTATAATTTTTGATTGTTACATGCTATTATATTACCTGTTTTGGATGTTTATGGGCTTTACTAAGAACTTTTATATTATTTTTGGGACTAACCTATTAACCGGAGGCCCAGCCCAAATTGCTGTTTTTTTGCCTATTTCAGTGTTTCGTAGAAAAGGAATACCAAACGGAGTCCAAACGGAATGAAACCTTCGGGAGTTATTTTTGGAACAAACGCAATCCAGGATCCTTGGAGTGGACGTCAAGAAGCAAACAAGGAAGCCACAAGGCAGGAGGGTGCGCCCCCCACCCTCGTGGGCCCCTCATGCCTCCCCTGACCGACTTCCAGGAGGGCTTCTACATCCAGGAGCACCATGAAACCCTATTTCCACCGCCACAACCTTCTGAACCCGTGAGATCCCATCTTGGGGCCTTTTCCGGCGCTCCGCCGGAGGGGGAATCGATCACGGAGGGCTTCTACATCAATGCCAAAGCCTCTCCGATGAAATGTGAGTAGTTTACCACAGACCTCCGGGTCCATAGTTATTAGCTAGATGGCTTCTTCTCTCTCTTTGAATCTCAATACAAAGTTCTCCTCGATCTTCTTGGATATCTATTCGATGTAACTCTTTTTGTGGTGTGTTTGTCGAGATCCGATGAATTATGGGTTTATGATCAAGTTTATCTATGAGAAATATTTGAATCTTCTCTGAATTCTTTTATGTATGATTGGTTATCTTTGCAAGTCCCTTCGAATTATCAGTTTGGTTTGGCCTACTAGATTGATCTTTCTTGCAATGGGAGAATTGCTTAGCTTTGGGTTCAATCTTGCGGCGTCCTTTCCTAGTGACAGCAGGGGCAGCAAGGCATGTATTGTATCGTTGCCATCGAGGATAAAAAGATGGGGTTTATATCATATTGCTTGAGTTTATCCCTCTACATCTTGTCATATTGCCTAATGCGTTACTCTATTCTTATGAACTTAATACTCTAGATGCATGCTGGATAGCGGTCGATGTGTGGAGTAATAGTAGTAGATGCAGAATCGTTTCGACCTACTTGTCGCGGATGTGATGCCTATTGATACGTCTCCAACGTATCTATAATTTTTGATTGTTCCATGCTATTATATTACCCATTTTGGATGTTTATGGGCTTTACTTTACACATTTATATCATTTTTGGGACTAACCTACTAACCGGAGGCCCAGCCCGAATTGCTGTTTTTTTTTGCCTATTTCAGTGTTTCGAAGAAAAGGAATATCAAACGGAGTCCAAACGGAATGGAACCTTCGGGAGTGATCTTTTTGGAACAAACATGATCTAGAGGACTTGGAGTGGAAGTCAAGAAACAAGGGAGGTGGCCACAAGGGTGCCTGGCGCGCCCCCTAGGGCTGGGCGTGCCCCCCACCCTCATGGGCCCCTCGAGCATCCACCGACCTACTTCTTCCTCCTATATATATCCATGTACCCAGGAAATATTATAAGCGACCATGAAAAGCTATTTCCACCGCCATAACCTTCTGTATCCGCGAGATTCCATCTTGGAGCCTTCGCCGGCGCTCCACCGGAGGGGCGATCGATCACAGAGGACCTCTACATCAACTCCAAGGCCTCTCCGATGAGTTGTGAGTAGTTTACAACAGACCTTCGGGTCCATAGTTATTAGCTAGATGGCTTTTTCTCTCTCTTTGAATCTCAATACCAAGTTCTCCTCGATCTTCTTGGAGATCTATTCGATGTAACTCTTTTTGCGGTGTGTTTGTCGAGATCCGATGAATTGTGGGTTTATGACAAGTTTATCTATGAGAAATATTTGAATCTCCTCTGAATTCTTTTATGTGTGATTAAGTTATCTTTGCAAGTCTCTTCGAATTATCAGTTTGGTTTGGCCTACTAGATTGATCTTTCTTTCAATGGGAGAAGTGCTTAGCTTTGGGTTCAATCTTGCGGTATCCTTTTCCAGTGATAGCAGGGGCAGCAAGGCACGTATTGTATTGTTGCCATCGAGGATAAAAATATGGGGTTTATATCATATTGCATGAGTTTATCCCTCTACATCATGTCATCTTTCTTAATGCATTACTCTATTCTTTATGAACTTAATACTCTAGATGCATGCTGGATAGCGGTCGATGTGTGGAGTAATAGTAGTAGATGCAGGCAGGAGTCGGTCTACTTGTCATGGACGTGATGCCTATATACATGATCATGCCTAGTTAATCTCATAATTATTCGCTTTTCTATCAATTGCTCGACAGTAATTTGTTCACCCACCGTAATACTTATGCTATCTTGAGAGAAGCCACTAGTGAAACCTATGGCCCCCGGGTCTATCTCTTATCATATAAGTTTTCAATCTACTTTTATTTGCATCTTTTACTTTTCCAATCTATATCATAAAATACCAAAAATATTTATCTTATTATATTATCTCTATCAGATCTCACTTTCGCAAGTGGCCTTGAAGGGATTGACAACCCCTTTATTGCATTGGTTTCAAGTTCCTGTTTGTTTGTGTAGGTGCGTGAGACTTTTGAGGAGCCTCCTACTGGATTTAAACCTTGGTTCTCAAAAACTGAGGGAAATACTTACGCTACTATTGCTGCATCACCCTTTCCTCTTCAAGGAAAACCAACGCAAGCTCAAGACATAGCAAGAAGGATTTCTGGCACCGTTGCCGGGGAGGTCTTCGCTCAAGTCAAGACATACCAAGTACCCATCATAAACTCATCTCCCTCGCACTTACATTATTTGCCATTTGCCTCTCGTTTTCCTCTCCCCCACTTCACCCTTGCCGTTTTATTCGCCCTCTCTTCTTACTCCTCGCTTTTGTTTGCCGTTATGTCTGAAATTGGGGAGATTATCGTCGATGTGGACAATAATGATAACATGGAAAATTCTGATGCTCCTGCTGAAGAACCCCCTATCTTGCATACTAAAAAGTTTCGAATCGATAGTGGTAATATTATTGGAAAAGGGGTTATTCAAGACTTCTTTACTTGTGCGGGTGCTTTACCTTCTATGGGTGGTTCTATTCTTCATAGAACTAGTAGTCTTGCGGATGCTATCGCTATGCTTGTAGTTGAGCTTGAAAGACAATTTATGCATATGCACCCTTGCATACAAAGAATTTTCCTGGAATTTTCTAATATTGAGCATTCTTCTGTTAAGCGCGCCGCTGCTATATTTTTGGCACATGAGTTTAGATTTATAATAAAAGAGGCCAAAGAAATCTTTGCGCACTATAGGGTGGACGCCGGCCGTCCTCCCATAGAGGCGATCCTCTTTGATCAAGAGGAGATTAGGCATTTTCAATCTTTGGACTATGTTGCTTTTAATGAAAACCTTAGAAAAAAGGTTCCTACCAATGTCCTAGTTGATAGAATTTCCGAACTTAATAATGATTTTGCTCTTCGAAATAGTGAGCTAGGATACTCTCTTGAGTATAGGCTCACGAAGTTCTGCCAAAAGAATGCTTATAATGATGAATTAGTTGTGCAATATGAAGGACCAAAGGAGGAACCCATACCTCCTGAGATTGATCTTGGGGACTTTTGCCCCATTAAATTTAGCCCTTTTGATTACTTTTACTTGCCTCAAAGAAAACTTGCTGCTGAACGTAGAGAATATGAGATCAGTTTTCGTGATCTATCTTATTATTATGGCACTACTTAGATCTATCCTCGCTTTTATGCCTAACTAGGGGCGTTAAACGATACCGCTAGTTGGGAGGCAACCCAATTTTATTATTAGTTTTTTGTTTTTGCTTCTGTTTAGTGATAAATTTTGCATCTACCTTCTGTTTAGATGTGTTTACATGTTTTAATTAGTGTTTGTGCCAAGTAGAACCTATAGGATAACCTATGGTGATAGTTAATTTGATTCTGCTGAAAAACAGAAACTTTGCACGCACAAAAATAATTTTAGTAATTGAAAGAAACGTTCTTTTGCATTGATTATTTTTGTTGTAGATCAATAAACAAATTTCCCAGGACTTCCTATTTTTGTAGGATTTCTAGAGTTCCAGAAGTATTCGAGAGTTACAGATTGCTACAGACTGTTCTGTTTTTGACAGATTCTGTTTTTCGTGTGTTGTTTGCTTATTTTGATGCATCTATGGCTAGTATGTAGGGGTATGAACCATATAGAAGTTGGAATAAAGTAGGTTTAACAATAATATAAATGAAGAATGAGTTCATTACAGTACCTTATGTGGTGGTTTTTCTTTTTTTCACTAACGGAGCTTATGAGATTTCCTGTTGAGTTTTGTGTTGTGAAGTTTTCAAGTTTTGGGTAAAGATTTGATGGACTATGGAATAAGGAGTTGCAAGAGCCTAATCTTGGGGATGCCCAAGGGACCGCAATATATTCAAGAATAGCCAAAAGCCTAAGCTTGGGGATGCCCCAGAAGGCATCCCCTCTTTCGTCTTCGTTCATCAGTAACTTTACTCGGAGCTATATTTTTATTCGCCACATGATATGTGTTTTGCTTCGAGCATCTTCTATGATATTTGTCTTTGCTTTTTAGTTTACCATAATCATCCTTGCTGTACACACATTTTGGGAGAAACCCACTTGATTGGAATTTATTAGAATACTCTATGTGCTTCACTTATATCTTTTGAGCTAGATAGTTTTTGCTCTAGTGCTTCACTTATATCTTTTAGATCACGGCGGTGGCTTAATTTTGTAGAAATTGTTAATCTCTCATGCTTCACTTATATTATTTTGCGAGTCTGTTAGAACAGCATGGTATTTGCTATGGTTATAAAATTGGTCCTAGAATGATGGGCATCCAAGTTGGGTATAATAAAAACTATCATAGGAAGTGAATTGGATGCTATGATCAATTTGATACTTGATAATTGTTTTGAGATATGGAGGTAGTGATATTAGAGTCATGCTAGTTGGGTGATTATGAATTTAAAGAATGCTTGTGTTGAAGTTAGCAAGTCCCGTAGCATGTGCGTATGGTAAAAGTTGTGTAACAAATTTGAAACATGAGGTGTTCTTAGATTGTGCATCCTTATGAGTGGCGGTCGGGGACGAGCGATGGCCTTTTCCTGCCAATCTATCCCCCTAGGAGCATGCGCGTAGTGCTTGGTTTTTGATGACTTGTATATTTTTGCAATAAGTAAATGAGTTCTTTATGACTAATGTTGAGTCCATGGATTATACGCACTCTCACCCTTCCATCATTGCTAGCCTATTCGGTACCGTGCATTTCCCTTTCTCACCTTGAGAGTTGGTGCAAACTTTGCCGGTGCATCCAAACCCCGTGATACGATACGCTCTATCACACATAAACCTCCTTATATCTTCCTCAAAACAGCCACCATACCTACCTATTATGCCATTTCCATAGCCATTCCGAGATATATTGCCATGCAACTTTCCACCGTTCCATTCATCATCATGACACACATTATCATTGTCATATTGCCTTGCATGATCATGTAGTTGACATCGTATTTGTGGCAAAGCCACCATGCATAATTTTTCATACATGTCACTCTTGATTAATTGCCCATCCCGGTACACTGCCGGAGGCATTCATATATAGTCATATCTTGTAAATAAATAAAAGTGTGATGATCATCATTATTAGAGCATTGCCCCCCCCCCCCCAAAAGGCCAAAAAGAAAAGGAAAAGAAAGGCCAAAGAAAAAAAAAGGAAAAAAAGAAAAAAAAAGGAAAGGCCAAAAGAAAAAAAAAGGCCCAAAGAAAAAAAAAGAAAAAGAAAGAAAAAGAAAATAAAAATAAAAAAGGGGGCAATGTTTCTATCCTTTTCCACACTTGTGCTTCAAAGTAGCACCATGTTCTTCATATAGAAAGTCTTTCATGTTATCACTTTCATATACTAGTGGGAATTTTTCATTATAGAACTTGGCTTGTATATTCCTACGATGGGCTTCCTCAAAATGCCCTAGGTCTTCATGAGCAAGCAAGTTGGATGCACACCCACTAGTTTCTTTTGTTGAGCTTTCATACATTTATAGCTCTAGTGCATCCGTTGCATGGCAATCCCTACTCCTCATGTTGACATCAATTGATGGGCATCTCCATAGCCCGTTGATTATCCTCGTCAATGTGAGACTTTCTCCTTTTTTGTCTTCTCCACACAACCTCCATCATCATATTCTATTCCACCCATAGTGCTATATCCATGGTTCACGCTCATGTATTGCGTGGAAGTTGAAAAAGTTTGAGACTATTTAAGGACGAAACAATTGCTTGGCTTGTCATCGGGGGTGCGCAAGATGGGAGCATTTTTGTGTGAAGAAAATGAAGCATAGCCTAACTAAAAGATTTTGTAGGGAGGAACTTTCTTTAGCCATGTTATTTTGAGATGACATGATTGCTTTGATTAGTATGCTTGAAGTATTACTATTTCTTATGTCAATATGAACTTTTATTTTGAATCATTTGGATCTGAACATTCATGCCACAATAAAGAAAAGTACATTGAGAATTATGCTAGGTAGAAATCCACATCAAAAATTCTGTTTTTATCATTTACCTACTCGAGGACGAGCATGAATTAAGCTTGGGGATGCTTGATACGTCTGCAATGTATCTATATTTTTTGATTGTTCCATGCTATTATATTACCTGTTTTGGATGTTTATGGGCTTTACTTTACACATTTATATCATTTTTGGGACTAACCTACTAACCGGAGGCCCAGCCCGAATTGCTGTTTTTTTGCCTATTTCAGTGTTTCGAAGAAAAGGAATATCAAACGGAGTCCAAATGGAATGAAACCTGCGGGAGAGATCTTTTTGGAACAAACGTGATCCAGAGGACTTGGAGTGGAAGTCAAGAAACAAGGGAGGCGGCCACGAGGGTACCCGGCGCGCCCCCACCCTCGTGGGCCCCTCGTGCTTCCACTGACCTACTTCTTCCTCCTATATATACCCATGTACCCCGAAAACATCAGAAGCGACCACAAAAAACTATTTCCACCACTGTAACCTTGTGTATCCGCGAGATCCCATCTTGGAGTCTTCGCCGGCGCTCCGCCGGAGGGGTAATCGATCATGGAGGGCCTCTACATCAACTCCAAGGCTTCTCCAGACCTTCGGGTCCATAGTATTAGCTAGATGGCTTCTTCTCTCTCTTTGCATCTCAATACCAAGTTCTCCTCGATCTTCTTGGAGATCTATTCGATGTACCTCTTTTTGTGGTGTGTTTGTCGATGAGTTGTCAATGAATTGTGGGTTTATGATCAAGTTTAATCTATGAGAAATATTTGAATCTCCTCTGAATTCTTTTATGTGTGATTAAGTTATCTTTGCAAGTCTCTTTGAATTACCAGTTTGGTTTGGCCTACTAGATTGATCTTTCTTGCAATGGGAGAAGTGCTTAGCTTTGGGTTCAATCTTGCGGTGTCCTTTCCCAGTGACAGCAGGGGCAGCAAGGCACGTATTGTATTGTTTCCGTCGAGGATAAAAAGATGGGGTTTATATCATATTGCATGAGTTTATCCCTCTACATCATGTCATCTTTCTTAATGCGTTACTCTGTTCTTTATGAACTTAATACTCTAGATGCATGCTGGATAGCGGTCGATGTGTGGAGTAATAGTAGTAGATGCAGGCAGGAGTCGGTCTACTTGTCACAGACGTGATGCCTATATACATGATCATGCCTAGATAATCTCATAATTATTCGCTTTTCTATCAATTGCTCGACAGTAATTTGTTCACCCACCATAATACTTATGCTATCTTGACAGAAGCCACTAGTGAAACCTATGGCCCCCGGTTCTATCTCTTATCATATAAGCTTTCAATATACTTTTATTTGCATCTTTTACTTTTCCAATCTATATCATAAAATACCAAAAATATTTATCTTATTATATTATCTCTATCTGATCTCACTTTCGCAAGTGGCCTTGAAGGGATTGACAACCCCTTTATTACGTTGGTTGTGAGTTCTTGTTTGTTTGTGTAGGTGCGTGAGACTTTTGAGGAGCCTCCTACTGGATTGATACCTTGGTTCTCAAAAACTGAGGGAAATACTTATGCTACTATTGTGGCATCACCCTTTCCTCTTCAAGGAAAACCAACGCAAGCTCAAGATGTAGCACCTATATACATGATCATGCCTAGATATTCTCATAACTATGCACTTTTCTATCAATTGGTCAACAGTAATTTGTTCACCCACCGTAATACTTATGCTATCTTGAGAGAAGCCACTAGTGAAACCTATGGCCCCCGGGTCTATTTTCCATCATATAAGTTTCCGATCTACTTTATTTTGCAATCTTTACTTTCCAATCTACAGCATAAAAATACCAAAAATATTTATCTTATCATTATCTCTATCAGATCTCACTTTTGCAAGTGGCCGTGAAGGGATTGACAACCCCTTTATCGCGTTGGTTGCAAGGTTCTTGATTGTTTGTGTAGGTATGAGGGACTTGCGTGTAGCCCCCTACTGGATTGATACCTTGATTCTCAAAAACTGAGGGAAATAGTTACGCTACTTTGCTGCATCACCCTTTCCTCTTCAAGGGAAAACCAACGCAGTGCTCAAGTGGTAGCAACAAGCACGAACTAGAGAAGAAGAATAGTAGACACAATAGTTTACCCAGGTTCGGGCCACCTTGCGGTGTAAAACCCTAATCCTGCTTTGTGGTTGGATTGCTCTCGCGAGGGGGAATGTGAGTACAAGGTTTATGGGGGTGATCGAGTCGATTCGGGTGGCCAAGTCCTCTCCTATGGTGGCACCCTGCCCTCTTTTATATTAGCATTGGTCCTCTTCCCCCGAAAACACATGGCGGGAAGGGTTGCCACAACGGCCAGTTTGGAGGGGACAGGGGTGCAACTTATCCTGAATAAAGGCAGTCTTCGCCTGCAAAGCCATCACCCATGACGCGCCGGTGGGCTCGGTGATGACCTCCATCCAGATCTTCATGCACCGAATTGGCAACCTTTGGGGATTGCCTTGGGAATTGGTGGATGGCCTTGCTCCCGTAGCACAAAATAGGAAGGCCTCCTCATCCGCGCCTGCTGGCGCACCTCTGGCTTCGCTCGTCGCCTCGCGCATCACCAACGTGAAGGCGTAGGGCCGCGTGACTCTGCCTAACTGCTCTTGACTTGCACGCCCCCGCGAGGGGCATCGGGAGGCTTGATAACCCACAAGTATAGGGGATGACAACAGTTTTCGAGGTGTTACGCCCCCGATTCAATCGTACACTAATCATGCACGCAAATGTGTACGATCAAGATCAGGGACTCATGGGAAGATATCACAACACAACTCTAAAAGTAAAATAAGTCATACAAGCATCATATTACAAGCCAGGGGCCTCTAGGGCTCTAATAAAAGTGCTCGAACATAAACGAGTCAGCGGAAGCAACAATATCTGAGTACAGACATAAGTTAAACAAGTTTCCATAAGATGGCTAGCACACACTGGGATACAGATCGGAAGAGGCGCAAGCCTCCTGCCTGGGATCCTCCTAAACTACTCCTGGTCGTCGTCAGCAGCCTGCATGTAGTAGTAGGCACCTCCAGTGTAGTAGGAGTCGTCGCCGATGGTGGCGTCTGGCTCCTATGCTCCAACATCTGGTTGCGACGTCCGGGAAGAAGAGAAAAGGCGGGGGGGGGGGGGGAAGAGGGAGCAAAGCAACAGTGAGTACTCATCCAAAGTACTCGCAAGCAAGGATCTACACTACGTATGCATGGATATATGTGTAAAGCGGCAATATCGGTGGACTGAACTGTAGAATGCCAGAATAAGAGGGGGATAGCTAGTCCTATCAAAGACTATGCTTCTGGCAGCCCCCGTCTTGCAGCATGTAGAAGAGAGTAGATTGAAGTCCTCCAAGTAGCATCGCATAGCATAATCCTACCCGGCGATGCTCCCCTCGTCGCCTTGTGGGAAAACGACCACCGGGTTGTCTCTGGAACTTGTCTGGATGTGTTTTATTAAGTATCCAGTTCTAGTTGTCATAAGGTCAAGGTACAACTCCGGGTCGTCCTTTTACCGATGGACATGGCTATTCGAATAGATAAACTTCCCTGCAGGGGTGCACCACATAACCCAACACGCTCGATCCCATTTGGCCAGACACACTTTCCTAGGTCATGTCTGGCCTCGGAAGATCAACACGTCGCAGCCCCACCTAGGCACAACAAAAGGTCAACACGCCGGTCTAAATCCTATGCGCACAGGGGTCTGGGCCCATCTCCCATTGCACACCTGCACGTTGCGTACGCGGCCGGAAGCAGACTAGCCCCCTTAATACAAGAGCAGGCTTACGGTCCAATCCGGCGCGCGCCGCTCAGTCATTGACGTCAGGAAGGCTTTGGCTGATACCACGACGCCGAGTGCCCATAACTGTTCCCGCGTAATTGGTTAGTGCGTATAGGCCAGTGGCCAGACTCAGATCAAATACCAAGATCTCGTTAAGCGTGTTATTATGAAGTAACCGTGAACGCCGACCAAGGCCAGGCCCACCTCTCACATAGGTGGTCTCAACCTGCCCTGTCGCTCCGCCACAAAGATCCACACAGAGGGCCGTCGGGACAAATGTCCTTTCAGCCCCCAATCCGTGAATCACTCACGGGTACTCACGACCCGATAGTATAGCAAGGCAGACTGACAAGAATGTAGGGCCAATGAGGATAAACTAGCATCCTATACTAAGCATTTAGGATTGCGGGTAAGGAATCAACGACTGTAGCAACAATGACAGGCTATGCAACAGAATATGAGTAACCAAACAGTAACATGCTACAGTACTCTAATGCAAGCAGTAAAGAGAACAATAGGCGATATCTTGTGATCAAGGGGGAAGGGGCTTGCCTGGTTGCTCTGGCAAGAAGGAGGGGTCGTCAACTCCATAGCCGAACTGGGCAGCAGCAGCGTCGGTCTCGTAGTCTACCGGAGAGAAGAGGGGGAAGAAACAGTTACAGTGCAAACATAAGCATGACATGCATGACATGACAATGAGCGGTGTTAGATGTGCCCTAACGCGGTAGTAGGTGATACCGGCGAAAGGGGGAAATATCCGGGAAAGTATCCCCGGTGTTTCGTGTTTTCGGACAGGTGAACAAGAGGTGAAATGTTGTAGGTTCTCTATGCTAGGGATGTGTGGCAGACGAACACGCTGCGTATTCGGATTCGTCTCGTCGTTCTGAGCAACTTTCATGTAGAAAGTTTTTCAATCCGAGCTACGGATGAATTTCTACAATTTTCCGAAGTTTTTAAACATTTACTGGAATCCCTAAAAATTGGCTAAGTCCTCAGTTTTAAACATCACTTAGTTGTTTTGCAGAGGCTATAGCTAGCATTCTGTACATCCTTTGAGTTAGTGCCTTATATCAAATTTGGGCATTCTGCTATGATCTACATGATAGTCTCAGGTCCATCTACATTAGTGACCAATTGCTTGCTCAAATATTTGTTTGAAAAGTGCTATTGGAGGTCAATTCCAGAATGTGTTTTCAGTTCTTCCGGTTAACAGAACATAGATATTTGTCATTTTCATAGGAATTAATCCGGGTAACTTTTGGATTTCGTCCAATGGAAACATTTGAGCCTTGTCAAGTGTACTACCTATAAAAATTAATTCTAGCTAAGTTAAACTTTGTTTGACCATAGTTTTGTTGCCATCTAGAGGGTTAATAGAGTAGAAGTAACAGAAGCTAGCCAGCGCTACAGTAACATTCAGTTACTGTAGCAGCAGCAGCAGAGCAGTGAATCGCAGCGGCAGGAGTGGAGGTGGCCTGCAGTGGCGCCGACATCAAGAGGAGTGGCGCCGGGGTTCGGCTTAGCAGTGTACGACAGGCGGGAGGCGAGCAGGAGCAGGGAAGGGTGCGGACGGCGAGCGCAGGTGTGAGAGCACAACACGGACAAGCAGCGGCCCTAGCGGGTGTGGCCGGAGCTTCGGCCGGTGACGAGCGCGGCGGTAGCAAGTGCAACAGCGGCAACGAGCTACAGTGGCGATGGTAGTAGCAGCAGGAAACAACGAACCAAGCCTATAGGAGAGGGGTTTCGATCGGGAGCTCACCGCGGAGGCACATGGACGCCCGTTGATGGCTTATGAGCTGCAAAGGCGATAGATAAATGAAGAGCAGCGGCGACGACTGAGGAAGAAGATGGCGTTGATCCGGTCGATGTGGTGGCCTCCCGGCCTCGATCCAGCAGCGTAGTTGATGCTGCGGACAGCGAAGGCGCTGCTGGAAAGGTCCCAGCCCGCTGGGACGATAGAGAGCACGCGGACGATGAGAACCATGGCATCGATGGCTTGGTAGTGCTTGAGGAAGGAGGCAACGAGCGGGAGGAAAAGTGGCGAGGCTAGGGTTCTATAGGGGGTTTGGGTGGCCTTATCCATCCACGCGACCGAGGGATCACCGACGCGTGCACATCGCCGGCTATGGCGCCGGTGGATGAGCGCCACGCCCTCCCGTGAACAAGAGGAAGGAGAGGCTCGGCTGGGCTGGGTCATTTTGCCTAATGGGCCACGTGCCCAGTAGATTAGGTATTATGTTTCTCACCTCCTTTTGTTTATTGTTTTCCTTATTTATCTACTGTTTTGTATTTAGTTTAGGTACTAAATGATTTTAGTTGAAGTTGAAACTCCTCAAAGAATTACCTCCTGATATTTTAGGTGTTGTCCAAAAAGTTTGGGTTATTTAGAAATGTTTGAAATTAAGTTCGTATTTTAACGGGCATAATAAGTGATGCTTGTTCACTTTAATTGTTTCCAGGGGAAATCTAAAAATCCATTAAATGATAGTTCCTACATGGTAATTACTTAGTGAATATTTGCAACCCAACAAACATTTTTATTTGACAATTTGAAGAAATAAAAATTTGACTTGTTATTTGAAATTTGAATTTGACTCCGATTTCATCGAGTGGCAAATTGGCTTAATAAAACCTGATGACATGGTACATTAGGGTGGGGTTACTGTAGCTTAATTATCCGGGCGTCACAATTCTCCTCCACTACAAGAAATCTCGTCCCAAGATTTAAGAGGTGGAGTAGGGGAGAAAAGGTCTGGTTACGAAATTCTAATGGATCTTCTCGGTCTTGGCTGCTCTGCTCGAAGGAGTAGATCCTTTTACGTTGATGTCTTCATTTCTATGCTTCAGGTCATCATGATGAAGTCGTCATCCTTTTTCCGGGAATTCCAACATACTTACGAATAGGTAAAAGGGGCAGCTCGACAATGCTAGGATGTTATAAGGGGTAATCATCTAGGGTTATCCCATGAATGAACACATGAGTATCTCTCAAGTTGAACAAATGAAACACATCGAGAGCAAGTAAGAAGGTAGAATAAGAAGTTCCAGGCAGATAGACAATCGTCGTTGCCTGAAATAGTGCGTGAAAGGGGTTCAGAGCAATGGGAATAAGTATTACATCTGATACCAGAATAGATCACTAGGCAGGTGGCCTGTGAACAACATACAAAGTCAAGCTCTAGGAATAACTTTGGCAACAGGGTGTACAGGAAGTCAGGTTTCGATCCTGTGGAACTGTGGGTTATGGGCCCACCATGTGGGTTAAAATTAGAAAGAGCAGTGACATCTTGCACGGTCATGATAGCAAGGCAAGCCAGAGCTTAGCCTGTCAGTTATGTTGGCAACAACATTGGTACCAAGGGCGAGGGACGAAGAGAACCATTTTCCTGCTTGTTGAATGAGGCAGACCAATAGGCAAAGTTCTCGTCCATCGGTGGCTACCGGAATGTCATCAACAATAGTAACAGGGTCTTATTGACAGAGTGGTACAACAAGGTGCTTACCTAAGCAGGGAAGTTTCACTGCTCAGTTAATTCAGATTACTGGAAAGGTTAAACAATACAATGGAAAGGATAGTATGATTATCAGATTAAATAGAACAATGGAAAGGAAAATGTGTTTAAACACATATTTTAGGGGTATATCCTTCCCAAGGACAAGCAGAGTATGATAACCATGATAGGATATTAAGTAGAAAACCCTTTAGGTAAGGGGAGAGAAATTTCATGACATTACCCATGCAACGGTGTTTGGATAATGGAGCAAGAAACATTTAGCATTGGGCTTCAAATGTTCTTGTTGAAAATCTGAGTACCACAGACATGCTTCGAGATAGCATTGACATGGTCTTCAAGCAAAGGTCAGACTTTGGATACACAAAGGATCCATCAGGATAAACTTATTAAACAAGGCATTCAATTCCCTCATGGAAAAATGGTTAACCTTGTTAAAAAGGAAACTATAACACTAGGTCCTCCAGTCGGTTGTGCTAGGCATGACATCACCTTACCGGGTCATATGAGGATCAATGTTATAACTCTTGAAAATATGTTCCAACCATCATATCTGACCGAGATTCAGATCTGATTGGGGTCAGGGTACCTCAGACTTAGGATGCCTGAGAAGTGAAGGTGCAACACCAATTGATGAGATGACAATGTAAGATTCTCGAGAAATGAACTAGCTGGAGAGCAAGTTGTATTCATAATGTGGAAAGTTCGTGATGAAAGGAAGTCAAGGGTGTTGTCGATGATAATAAAGTCATCGAGGGCAAGGAGGGTATTTCTCATCATGAACACAGTTGACAGATCGGAAGAAGTCAAAGTGTTAAAGGTGATCCAACACACTTGCCGGGAGGTTTTGAGAGGATGCAATCAAACAACAACGGTAACAAGCAAGGGAATGACAAAGTGGCAAGTTATAGGATCAATATATAAGATGCAAGCTCGGAACCAAAGTTGCCTTTCAAGACAAGCAACATGATGCTGAAAGCTCGACGTAATTCATGCTCACACACTGAAGAATTCATGCACCAGAGAAGGACGAGGTAGCACAGTCAAAGATAGCATGACCAGGATGCAGCCGATTGTCTAGGAATGACCAGATTGAGTTCAAAATTTCCTAGTAAAAATACTAGGGGTATTTGATTTGTAATGTCGAATAATTTCACTAGTCGGTGTCCTCGGTTGACAACAACCCAGAACCCGTAGAGTGATTATGACAAGGAAAGACATTACTTCAACAAAATTTCATAAGATGTAGTTCATTGACATGATATCCTTGAGATACCAGGGGTAATACTCGAAGGTAGATCCTAATAGAGGTTGGGCAGGCACATTGATCTATAGAAGACAAGTACTTTAACTTGTTTGAGAAATGGATCAAAGAAGAACAATCATGGTCGGAACCACGATTGCAAAGGATCATTTCACAGATACCAGATGATATGTATCATGGAAATAGTTATTATCACAAGAAGCTTCCATGATAGGATCTACATCGTGTCCATGGGCATGAACACAAAGTTCAAGGTCGACTCCCACTTCTCTAATGAATAACCTTTCACTCACTTCTCGCCTTCGACGAAGTTGTAGTGTTGAAATTTTATCTGGCATAACATCAGTAGATTATGACCTGTAGTAGTTTCCGGGTTCACAAGATTAGAAAAGGCATAGGTTCAACCCATCAGGGCCTCTTATGAACATATACCACAAACTTTAGAAGTAGATGATACAAGCTCTAAAGCAAGCATGTTCGACAAGGCAGAGGATACAATTTACCAAAGGCATTATATACCTCCTGAGTGATCACGGCCCGATAGAATAACAAGGCATACTGACAAGAATGTAGGGCCAATGATGATAAACTAGCATCCTATACTAAGCATTTAGGATTGCCGGTAAGGAATCAACGACTGTAGCAACAATGACAGGCTATGCAACAGAATAGGAGTAACCGAACAGTAACATGCTACACTACACTAATGCAAGCAGTAGAGAGAACAATAGGCGATATCTAGTGATCAAGGGGGAAGGGGCTTGCCTGGTTGCTCTGGCAAGAAGGAGGGGTCGTCAACTCCGTAGCCGAACTGGGCAGCAGCAGCGTCGGTCTCGTAGTCTACCAGAGAGAAGAGTGGGAAGAAACAGTAAATACAATGCAAACATAAGCATGACGATGCATGACATGACAATGAGCGGTGTTAGACGTGCCCTAAAGCGGTAGTAGGTGATACCGGCGAAAGGGGGAAACATCCGGGAAAGTATCCCCGGTGTTTCGTTTTTTCAGACAAGTGAACCAGAGGTGAAACGTTGCAGGTTCACTATGCTAGGTATGTGTGGTGGACGAACGGGCTGCGTATTCAGATTCGTCTCGTCGTTCTAAGCAACTTTCATGTACAAAGTTTTTCAATCAGAGCTACAGATGAATTTCTACAATTTTCCGAAGTTTTTAAACATTTATTGGAATCCCTAAAAATTGGCTAAGTCCTCAGTTTTAAACATCACTTACTTGTTTTGCAGAGGCTATAGCTAGCATTCTGTACATCCTTTGAGTTAGTGCCTTACATAAAATTTGGGCACTCTTCTATGATCTACATGACAGTCTCAGGTCCATCTACATTAGTGACCAATTGCTTGCTCAAATATTTGTTTGAAAAGTGCTATTGGAGATTAATTCCAGAATCTGTTTTTCAGTTCTTCCGGTTAACATAACATTGATATTTGTCATTTTCATAGGAATTAATCCGGGTAACTTTTGGATTTGGTCCAATGGAAACATTTGAGCCTTGTCAAGTGTACTACCTATACAAATTAATTCCAGCTAAGTTAAACTTTGTTTCACCATAGTTTTTTTGCCATCTAGAGGGTTAATAGAGTAGAAGTAACAGAAGCTAGCCCAGCGCTACAGTAACATTCAGTTACTGTAGCAGCGGCAGCAGCGCAGCGAATTGCAGCGGCAGGAGTGGAGGCGGCCTGCAGTGGCGCCGGCGTCGAGAGGAGCGGCGCCGGGGTTCGTCCTAGCAGCGTACGGCGGGCAGGAGGTGAGCAGGCGCAGGGCAAGGTGCGGACGGTGAGCGCGGGTGTGAGAGCGCAGCACGGACAAGCAGCTGCCCTAGCGGGCGTGGCCGGAGCTTCGGCCGTGTTGGCGGCCGGTGACGAGCGCGGCGGTAGCAAGTGCAACGGCGGCAACGAGCTACGGTGGCGATGGTAGTAGCAGTAGGAAACAACGAACCAAGCCTACAGGAGAGGGGCTTCGACCGGGAGCTCACCGCGGAGGCACATGGAGTCCCCTTGATGGCTTAGGAGGTGCAGAGGTGACAGATCGATGAAGAGCAGCGGCGATGACCGAGGAAGGAGATGGCGTCGATCCGGTCGATGTGGTGGCCTCCCGGCCTCGATCCGGCGGCGTAGTCAACGCGACGGACAGCGAAGGCACTGCCGGAAAGGTCCCAGCCCGCGGGGACGACAGAGAGCACACGAACAATGAGAACCATGGCATCAATGGCTCAGCAGTGCGCGAGGAAGGAGGCAGCGAGCGGGAGGAAAAGTGGCGAGGCTAGGGTTCTCCAAGGGGGTTTGGGTGGCCTTATCCATCCACGCGGCCGAGGGATCGCCAACGCGTGCACATCACCGGCTATGGCGCCATTTGATGAGCGCCACGCCCTCCCGTGAACAGGAGGAAGGAGAGGCTCGGCTGGGCTGGGTCATTTTGCCTAATGGGCCACGTGCCCAGTAGATTAGGTATTATGTTTCTCACCTCCTTTTGTTTATTGTTTTCCTTATTTATCTACTGTTTTGTATTTATTTTAGGTACTATATGATTTTAGTTAAAGTTGAAACTCCTCACAAAATTACCTCCTGATATTTTAGGTGTTGTCCAAAAAGTTTGGGTTATTTAGAAATGTTTGAAATTAAGTTCGTATTTTAACGGGCATAATAAGTGATGCTTGTTCACTTTAATTGTTTCCAGGGGAAATCTAAAAATCCATTAAATGATAGTTCCTACATGGTAATTACTTCGTGAATATTTGCAACCCAACAAACATTTTTATTTGACAGTTTGAAGAAATAAAAATTTGACTTGTTATTTGAAATTTGAATTTGACTGCGATTTCATCAAGTGGCAAATTGGCTTAATAAAACATGGTGACATGGTACATTAGGGTGGGGTTACTGTAGCTTAATTATCCATGCGTCACACGTGGGTAGAGTATTCAACACAAATTTATTGATTCGACCACAAGGGGAGCCAAAGAATATTCTCAAGTATTAGCAGTTGAGTTGTCAATTCAACCACACCTAGAAAACTTAATATCTTCAACATAGTATTTAGTAGCAAAGTAATATGGAAGTAACGGTAACAGTGGAAAAAGTAACAGTACCAGTTTTGTAGTAATTGTAACACTGGCAACAGTAAAGTAACTAAGCAAAGATCAACACGTGAAAAGCTCATAGGCATTGGATCAGTGATGGATAATTATGTCGGATGCGATTCCTCATGCAAAAGTTATAACATAGGTGACACAGAACTAGCTCTAGTTCATCAATGTAATGTAGGCATGTATTCCGAATATAGTCATATGTGCTTATGGAAAAGCACTTGCATGACATGTTTTGTCCTACCCTCCCGTGGCAGCGGGGTCCTATTGGAAACTAAGGGATATTAAGGCCTCCTTTCAATAGAGTACCGGACCAAAGCATTAACACTTGGTGAATACATGAACCCCTCAAACTACGGTCATCACCGGGAGTGGTCCCAATTATTTTCACTTCGAGGTTCCCGGATCGTAACATATAGTAGGTGACTATGGACTTGCAAGATAGGATCAAGAACTCACATATATTCATGAAAACATAATAGGTTCTGATCTGAAATCATGGCACTCGGGCCCTAGTGACAAGCATTAAGCATATCAAAGTCATAGCAACATCAATCTTAGAACATAATGGATACTAGGGATCAAACCCTAACAAAACTGACTCGATTACATGGTAAATCTCATCCAACCCATCACCGTCCAGCAAGCCTACAATGGAATTACTCACACACAGAAGTGAGCATCATGAAATTGGTGATGGAGGAAGGTTAATGATGATGATGGCAACTGATTCCCCTCTTCGGAGCCCCGAACGGACTCCAGATCAACCCTCCCGAGAGAGATTAGGGCTTGGCGGCGGCTCCATATCATAAAACGTGATGAATCCTTCTCTCTTATTTTTTTCTCCCCAAACGTGAATATATGGAGTTGGAGTTGAGGTTGGTGGAGCCTCAGGAGGCCCACGAGACAGGGGGCGCACCCCCACCCTCGTGAACAGGTTGTGGGCCCCCTGGTCTTGATTCTTTCGCTAGTATTTTATATTAATTCCAAAAATATTCTCTGTGAAGTTTCAGGTCATTCCGAGAACTTTTATTTCTGCACAAAAATAACACCATGGCAATTCTGCTGAAAACAACATCAGTCTGGGTTAGTTCCATTCAAATCATGCAAGTTAGAGTCCAAAACAAGGGAAAAAGTGTTTGGAAAAGTGGATACGATGGAGACATATCTACTCCCCCAAGCTTAAACCTTTGCTTGTCCTCAAGAAATTCAGTTGACAAACTGAAAGTGATAAAGAAAAACTTTTACAAACTCTGTTTGCTCTTGTTGTTGCAAATATGTAAAGCCAGCATTCAAGTTTTCAGCAAAGATTATGAACTAACCACATTCACAATAACATGTAGGTCTCATATTTATTTATATCAATGGCATAATCAACTAGCGAGCAATAATAATAAATTTCAAATGACAACACTTCCTCAAAACAATCGTAATATGACATAACAAGATGGTATCTCGCTAGCCCTTCCTGAGGCTGCAAAACATAAATGCAGAGCACCTCTAAAGTTCAAGGACTGATAGGACATTGTAATTCATGGTAAAAGAGATCCAGTCATAGTTATACTCAATATAAATTAATAGTAATGGATGCAAATGACAGCGGTGCTCTCCAACTGGTGCTTTTTAATAAGAGGATGATGACTCAACATAAAAGTAAATAGATAGGACCTTCACAGAGGGAAGGAGGGATTTGTAGAGATGCCAGAGCTCGAATTTTGAAATAGAGATAAATAATATTTTGGGTGGTATACTTTCATTGTCAACATAACAACCAAGAGATCTCAATATCTTCCATGCTACACACATTATAGGCGGTTCCCAAACAGAATGGTAAAGTTTATACTCCCCCACCACCAACAAGCATCAATCCATGGCTTGCCTGAAACAATGGGTGCCTCCAACTAACAACAATCCTGGGGGAGTTTTGTTTGCAATTATTTTGATTTGAGCATGGGACTGGGCATCCCAGTTACCGGCCATTTTCTCATGAGTGAGGAGCGGAGTCCACTCCTCGTGAGAATAACCCACCTAGCATGGAAGATATAGACAACCCTAGTTGATACATGAGCTGTTCGAGCATACAAAACAAAATTTCATTTGAAGGCTTAGAGTTTGGCACATACAAATTTACTTGGAATGGTAGGTAAATACCGCATATAGGAAGGTATGGTGCACTCATATGGAATAACTTTGGGGTTTATGGAAGTGGATGCACAAGCAGTATTCCCGCTTAGTACAAGTGAAGGCTAGAAAAAGTCTAGGAAGCGACCAACTAGAGAGTGACAATAGTCATGAACATGCATTAAAATTAATCAACACTGAGTGCAAGCATGAGTAGGATATAAATCACCATGAACATAAATATCGTGGATGCTATGTTGATTTTTCAACTACATGCGTGAACATGTGCCAAGTCAAGCCACTCGAATCGTTCAAAGGAGGATACCACCCTATCATACCATATCACAACCATTTTAATAGCATGTTGGCACGCAAGGTAAACCATTATAAACTCCTTGCTAATTAAGCATGGCATGAGAAACTATAATCTCTAATTGTCATTGCGAACATGTTTCATTCATAATAGGCTGAATCAGAAATGATGAACTAATCATATTTACAAAAACAAGATAGGTCGAGTTCATACCGCCTTCTCTCATCTCAATTAGTCCATCATATATCATCATTATTGCCTTTCACTTGCACGACCGAACGGTGTGTATAATAATAATAGTGCACGTGCATTGGACTAAGCTGGAATCTGCAAGCATTCAATTCAAGGGTGAAGACAAGGTAATATTGGCTCTTGGTTAAATCAATAATAATGCAAATGAGAGCCACTCAACATTTTCATCATGGTCTTCTCCTCTCGACCCCCAAAGAAAAGAAAAGAAAAGAAATAAAACTATTTACACGGGAAAGCTCCCAACAAGCAAAAGAAGAACGAGAAATCTTTTTGGGTTTTCTTTTAATTCTTACTACTACAGGCATGGAAAGTAAACTAGATAAAAGCTATAACTAATTTTTTTGGTTTTTCTAACACACAAGAAGAAAGCTTAGAAAATAGAATAAACTAGCATGGATAGTACAATGAAAAAGTATGAGAACCGACAACTGAAATGAGTGTGTGAACATGAATGTAGTGTCGGTGAGAAATACATACTCCACCAAGCTTAGGCTTTTGGCCTAAGTTGGTCTATGCCCATGGATCAAAGCTACTCTCTCTAGTGTATTGAGGAGGGTCCTCAGGGTGCCGCTGGTTAGCAATCTCCTCCGGATCCCAGTGATAAACAGACTGTGTCGATAAGCGTCAAGTTGTGGCTCCGGCTCATCCTCTGGAGCAGGTGTCGCGCTCAAGTATGCATGAATGTCCTCCGGCAAAATGAGGTACTTGCCTAAAAATATGTTAAACAAAGAGGGCGTAGGCAAGGTAATAATCTCACAATAATTTTTATCAAATATCAAATTATACTTAAGCAGTTTCTTCTTATTTTTAACAATAAAATCATGTGCTACCATACTCTTATAATCTAGAAAAACAGAGGGGAACAACTTTTCTTCTTTCTCATAATGCCTAATAGGTATATTAAAGTGTGCAGCAAAGATACCACCGAAGATGGGGCCCTTTGTACGGTTCAGACTTGATCGCTTAGCAATGACAACACCTAAAATGAAAGTTGTATCACGAAACAAAAAGCATGGCCCAAAATAACAATATGAGGTGCACTAAGATTTCCGATGTTCTCGCGACCAATTAAACATCTACTAGCAAATATTGCGAAGTAACGTAAAACAGGAAAATTTATGCTAGTAATTCTTGCACCTGAAATTTTCCTTGTTTCCCCTACATCAATCATATCAATAACCCCTCCACATCATTACCGTGTGGTTCCTCTATGCTGCCCTCAAAGGGTATCTTGCAGACCCGACAAAAATCATATAATGACATCTCCTTAACCTCATCATATAAATGAAACTCCACTGAAGGTGGTGATTTCCTAGCATAAAAGTAAAAATTTTGCACGAAAATATTACTGAGTAGGAGATACTGTTCACGCTGGTCGTGGAGGAAGTCAGTGAAGCCTGCATTCTGCGCCAAATGATAAAAATCATCATGAATCCCGTATGCCTTCAAGAACTCATCACAAGGCCATTCACATGGCCGAACCTCCGCAGTGCGAGGGAGATTATATTTGGGCTTCTTATTTTCCTCACTTTTCTTATCCTTCGAGCTTCGGCTCGAAGAGCCCCTTAACAATCTCTTCATCATTTTCTTTCTCTGAAAATTCCTGAAATTTTTTAATGACTCAAAATAAAAGTGAATCAAACTCAACAAAATTGATAGCAACTACTCCCGCAAGTGCCTAGAGGCTATATCATGCATTAGAACTACTTTTGACCATATAAATTTGACATGCAAGCTCAAACAGGGTCACCTTAGCAGTAGAAATTTGCAATAATTAAAGCACTAGAACAAAAACTAATTGGACCATTGGAGGAGTCACATACCGAAAAACAATCCCCCAAAACAGTTTCGCGAATGAAGCTTTGAGCAAGGAGATCGAAAATCGCAGCAAAACGAGCTAGAACACGAGTTTGAGATGTGTGATGAATTTTTCTGGAGGAAGACGAAGTGTGTGGGTGTAGGAATAAGTGGAGGGGGGCCACGTGGGGCCCACGAGGTGGGGGAGGGGGGCAGGGGGGAGGGCGCACCCTGGACCCTCGTGGCCAGGTGGTGTGGCCCCCTGATGTGTTCTTAGTGTCAAATATTCTCAAATATTCTACAAAAAATCATATTTCATTTTCGGGACATTTGGAGAACTTTTTTTTCAGTGTATTTTTTATTGCAAGGATAAATCAGAAAACAGATAGAAAAATACTACTTTTGCTTTATTTAATCTAAATAACAGAAAGTAAAAGGAGGGTACAGAGAGTTGTGCTTTCTAACAAGGTTGATCAAGTCTTGTTAACAAACTCATTCCGAATCACATGAAACTGGAGAATCTCTGAATAACACTAGGTTACCTCAACGGGGATATGCATGTCTCCAACAATAAGAATATCATATTTCTTCTTGACAGTAGGAAGAGGAAATTCAAAACCTCCAATAGTAATCATTGAAATTTTTCCAATACAGTTGATACTGTGGACTTGAGGTTGTTTCCTCGGAAAGTGTATCGTATGCTCATTACCCTTAACATGAAAAGTGTAATTTGCCTTTGTTGCAATCAATAACAGCCCCTGCAGTATTCAAAAAGGGTCTACCAAGGATAATTGACATACTATCATCCTCGGGAATATCAAGAATAACAAAGTCCGTTAAAATAGTAACATTTGCAACCACAACAGGCACATCCTCACAAATACCGATAGGTATAGCAGTTGATTTATCGGCCATTTGCAAAGATATTTCAGTAGGTGTCAACTTATTCAAATCATGTCTACGATATAAAGAGAGATGCATAACACTAACACCGGCTCCAAGATCACATAAAGCAGTTTTAACATAGTTTCTTTTAATGGAGCATGGTATAGTTGGTACTCATGGATCTCCTAGTTTCTTTGGTATTCCACCCTTAAAAGTATAATTAGCAAGCATGGTGGAAATTTTAGCTTCCAGTATCTTTCTTTTATTTGTAACAATATCTTTCATGTACTTAGCATAAGGATTCATTTTAAGCATATCAGTCAAACGCATACGCAAAAAGATAGGTCTAATCATTTCAGCAAAGCACTCAAAATCCTCGTCATCCTTTTTCTTGGATGGTTTAGGAGGAAAAGGCATGGGTTTCTGAACCCATGGTTCTCTTTCTTTTCCGTGCTTCCTAGCAACGAAGTCTCTCTTATCATAACGTTGATTCTTTGATTGTGGGTTATCAAGATCAACAACAGGTTCAACCTCTACATCATTATTATTGCTAGGTTGAGCATCAACACGAACATCATCATTACATCATCACTGGGTTCATGTTCATTACCAGATTGTGTTTCAGCATCAGAAATAGAAATATCGTTGGGATTCTCAGGTGTGTCAACAACAGGTTCACTATAAGCATGCAAAGTCCTATTATTTTTCTTCTTCTTCTTTTTAGAAGGACTAGGTGCATCAACATTATTTCTCTGATAATCTCACTCAATTCTCTTAGGGTGGCCCTCGGGATACAAAGGTTCCTAGTCATTCTACCACCCCTAGTCACAACTCTAACATCATTATCATTTTTCTTATTATTTAATTCATTGAGAAAATCATTTTGTGCTTTAAGCACATGTTCTGTTTGAGTGGTAACCATGGAAGCATGTTTACTAATAAGTTTATGTTCACCTTTAACTCTAGACATATAATCACTCAAGTGTTCAATCATACAAGCATTGCATTTCAAATGTCTACCAACATAAGCATTGAAGTTTTCTTGTATAACAATAAAATTATCAAACTCATCCAAGCATTGACTAACAGACTTATAACGAGGAATTTCACCTTCATCAAATCTATAGAGAGAATTTACCTTTACTACCTGTGTCAAGTTATCAAGACCATGTATTTCTTCAATAGGTGGTAAATTCTTAACATCTTCAGCTTTAATACCACTTTCTTTCATAGATTTCTTTGCCTCTTGCATATCTTCAGGACTGAGAAATAGAATGCCCCTTTTCTTCGGAGTTGGCTTAGGAGTTGGTTCAGGAAGTGTCCAATTGTTTTCATTAGTCAACGTATTATTCAATAACAATTCAGCTTGATCAACAGTTCTTTCCCTGAAAACACAACCAGCACAACTATCCAGGTGGTCTCTGGAAGCATCGGTTAGTCCATTATAAAAGATATCAAGTATTTCATTTTTCTTGAGAGGATGATCAGGCAAGGCATTAAGTAATTGGAGAAGCCTCCCCCAACCTTGTGGGAGACTCTCTTCTTTAATTTGCACAAAATTATATATTTCCCTTAAAGCAGCTTGTTTCTTATGAGCGGGGAAATATTTAGCAGAAAAGTTATAAATCATATTCCGGGACTACGCACACAACCAAGATCAAGAGAATTAAACCATATTTTAGCATCACCCTTTAATGAGAATGGAATAACTTAAGGATATAGTAGTAGCGAATTTTTTCCTCATGAGTGAATAGGGTGGCTATATCATTCAATTTAGTAAGATGTGCCACAACAGTTTCAGATTCATAGCCATAAAAAGGATCAGATTCAACCAAAGTAGTTATCTCAGGATCGACAGAGAAATCATAATCCTTATCAGATATACAGATAGGTGAAGTAGCAAAAGCAGGGTCGTATTTCATTCTAGCATTCAAAGATTTTTATTTCAGCTTAGCTAATAATTTCTTAAGATCATATCTATCATTGCAAGCAAGAAAATCTCTAGCAGTTTCTTCATCCATAACATAACCCTCAGGCACAACAGGCAATTCATATCTAGGGGGAGAATCTTCATCATCACTTTCATCAGTATTATCAGTTTCAATAATTCATTCTCCCTAGCCCTAGCAAGTTGTTCATCAAGAAATTCACCTAATGGCACAATATTATCAAGCATAGAAGTAGTTTCATCATAAGCATTACGCATAGCAGAAGTGGCATCATCAATAACATGCGACATATCAGAATTAACAACAGGAGTAGGTGTCGCAAGTTTACTCAAAACAGAAGGTGAATCAACTGCAGTGCTAGATGGCAGTTCCTTAACTCCCCTCATAGTTGAGGGATAAATCTTGGTTTTCTCATCTTTCATGTTCCTCATAGTGACCAGCAGATATAAATCCCAAGTGACTCAAAGAATAGAGCTATGCTCCCCAGCAACGGCACCAGAAAATAGTCTTGATAACCCGCAAGTATAGGGGATCGCAACAATTTTCGAGGGTAGAGTATTCAACCCAAATTTATTGATTCGACACAAGGGGAGCCAAAGAATATTCTCAAGTATTAGCAGTTGAGTTGTCAATTCAACCACACCTGGAAAACTTAATATCTGCAGCAAAGTATTTAGTAGCAAAGTAATATGGCAGTAACTGTAACAGTGACAAAAGTAACAGTAGCAATTTTGTAGTAATTGTAACAGTGGCAATGGTAAAGTAATTAAGCAAAGATGAATACGTGAAAAGCTCATAGGCATTGGATCAGTGATGGATAATTATGTCGGATGCGATTCCTCATGCAATAGTTATAACATAGGGTGACACAGAACTAGCTCCAGTTCATCAATGTAATGTAGGCAGGTATTCCAAATATAGTCATACGTGCTTATGGAAAAGAACTTGCATGACATCTTTTGTCCTACCCTCCCATGGCAGCGAGGTCCTATTGGAAACTAAGGGATACTAAGGCCTCCTTTTAATAGAGTACCAGACCAAAGCATTAACACTTGGTGAATACATGAACTCCTCAAACTACGGTCATCACCGGGAGTGGTCCCGATTATTGTCACTTCGAGGTTGCCGGATCATAACACATAGTAGGTGACTATTGACTTGCAAGATAGGATCAAGAACTCACATATATTCATGAAAACATAACAGGTTCAGATCTGAAATCATGGCACTCGGGCCCTACTGACAAGCATTATGCATAGCAAAGTCATAGCAACATCAATCTTAAAACATAAAGGATACTAGGGATCAAACCCTAACAAAACTAACTCGATTACATGGTAAATCTCATCCAGTCCATCACCGTCCAGCAAGCCTACGATGGAATTACTCACGCATAGTGGTGAGCATCATGAAATTGGTGATGGAGGATGGTTGATGATGACGATGGCGATGGATTCCCCTCTCCGGAGCCCCAAACGGACTCTAGATCAACCCTCCCGAGAGAGATTAGGGCATGGCGGCGGCTCCATATCATAAAACGTGATGAATCCTTCTCTCTTATTTTTTTCTCCCCGAACGTGAATATATGGAGTTGGAGTTGAGGTCGGTGGAGCCTCAGGGGGCCAACAAGACAGGGGGCGCGCCTAGGAGGGCAGGCGCACCCCCACCCTCATGGACAGGGTGTGGCCCCCCTGGTCTTGATTCTTTTGCTAGTATTTTTGATTATTTTAAAAATTTCCTCCATGAAGTTTCAGGTCGTTCTGAGAACTTTTATTTCTGCACAAAAATAACACCATGGCAATTCTGCTGAAAACAGCGCCAGTTCGGGTTAGTTCCATTCAAATCATGCAAGTTAGAGTCCAAAACAAGGGCAAAAGTGTTTGGGAAAATAGATACCATGGAGACGTATCAAGGTTGCCTCGGGAAGCCGCCTTGCGAGGCTCCTGGTGGTGCTCGCTGACGTGCACCTCGCAAGGGTCTTGCTTGTGAAGCTCTAGTGGAGGGCCAGCCTTGGACTTCCTGGCGGGCGCCGCGCACTAGGCCGCAGGCAGACGGGCCTAGGTACCCTCGGTCTCATGGGCTCGATAGTAGCCCCCGGGCTCGCGGCCCATGACTTCGCCCGCTGGGTGGGGAGAAACAACGCAGGCCCCAATCGCTTGTGGGCCAAGCTTGACGCGTGGCGCCCGACTGGACGTGGGGCGCCCCCACTTCTCCCACGACGCCTCGGCAACCGCCCGAGCTAACATAAAGCCTTCCTGCACGTGGCACGGGACCATCATTGCCCTTTCTGTCTTACATCCGTCTTCCGAAGGCAAGGAGGCACGGACCGTCCCTTCGTCGAACGCTATATAAAGGCAAGGGGAGGACCCCTTGGCTCATCTTCCTCCTTCTTGCTTCTCCATTTCCTTCTGCCATTGCCATAGTCATGGCACCCACAAGGAGATTCTCCGCAGCCGAGAAGGGGAACACGGCAATGGAGGAGGTTGAACTGCTGAAGCCGGCGAGGGGAAGAGGTCACCCTCGCGCATCCACCGCCACGTCCGGGGAGCTTTCCCGAGGACGCGGGCACCCTCCTTTGGCGGCCTAGGCCAACTTAGGCAGCCGCGAAAGAGGCGCCGCCCGCGGGCCCAGACACGGGGGGGGGGGGGGGGGGGGGGCGAAGCGGCCGTGGACGGGGTGGTCGGAGCGGCACAGCCGCCCTGCCACCCCAATCGTGGAGCCACTCTATTGACGCGGCCTACCAGTTCATCATGGGTATGCATCATCAGCCCTGCACCTGGCTCCGGCTTCCAGGCTCCTTCGCTGAGGAGATGGTGGGCCGCACACCGCTGGGCCTGTGGGTGCAGCCGGACGGTTGCTGCAACGGCCCCTCCTAGGTGGTAACGGAGTTCACTCCCACCGGCTTCATGTCCCTGAAGTAGGGGTGGAAGTCGTTCGCCCTCGCGTACAGCTTGAAGAAGGGGAACGTACTCTACTTCATGTTCGACGGGGACGCCACACTCTTCATGAATATCTTCGGGGTCACCGGCTGTCGCATGAAGTGCTGCATGGAGAGCAATGACAGCGACACCCCCGGCGACGGCTCCCCCAGCGTCAAGAGCGAGGAGGAGGACTCCGACTAGGTGCGGTTGAGCCCGCGCTACTGCCCTGGTGGTGACTCACCCAGCCCGGGCTTCTTTTGTTTGTTTCTTTTCCTGCATTGGATGGATGTGAGCCCCATGGGGTGTGTGTAAGGAACTGTGGCCTTCACGCTTAAATTTGATGCTTTCATGGTTTGAAATCGAGGTCATTCTCAACGTTCCTTGTTAGGCTTGCCCCTGTTCTTCATGATCACCCTAGTGCTCTGCATCGCTGGGACCCAACCCCGAGAGGGCCTCAGCCATCGCTGGTATGTCAGATCACATTGCCTGGGCAAGTCTAGGAGGTGAGGGGCTTCACGGTCCGATAAGAACTCCTGAGGCGCGGTGCTCAGGAAGCGGCTCACGTGCAAGAAGAGGCTTCCGCCTTGGGCGAGGTCACGGAAAGAATGAACACCACCAAAGGCCATTGAGTCACGCGGGGTGGTTAACTTAGCTCTTTGGCGTGCGACACAAGGCTGTCGTGGCTCAGGAGAAGTTCACACGGCGTCAGGATGTGCCTCCCTGAAGTTTCTTCCTTTGTCTTGTCTTCTACCTACACTGGATCAACGTAAACCCCACAGAGGGTGCGTGAAAAACTAATGCCTTTTGCGACTTAACTCTTACTTTTGAGATTTAAATCGCACGTTCCCCCTAAGATCTCCTCACAGGGTTCACCCCCTTTTTCCTTGCTTACCAAGGTGCTCTACGTTGTTAGGACCCGACCCCCGAGCGAGCCCCAGCCACTGCTGGTATGTCAGGTTCCGATGCCTAGAACAAGGCTAGGAGGTGAGGGGCTCCGGAGGCTAGTGAGGGCTCCTGAGGCACGATGCTCAGGGAACCTCCTTTGATGTGCAAGCGAATCATGCTGAGAAAGGGAGCGACCTCCGCCTACGTCGTGAGAGGGAGAGCTCTAGAGACGATAACGACGCCTGATGAGGTGGTTCAACTTAGCTATTTGCACGGAGCACCATCGGGCGAGGCGCGGTTCGACCCCTGGAGTTACGCCGCGCGTGGCCCATTGAGTAGTCGTTTGGGCTCCCAAGCGCTTGGTCCCAGGGGCATGATACGTCTCCAACGTATCTATAATTTTTGATTGTTCCGTGCTATTATATTACCCCTTTTGGATGTTTATGGGCTTTATTTTACACATTTATATCATTTTTGGGACTAACCTACTAACCGGAGGCCCAGCCCATATTGCTATTTTTTTGCCTATTTCAGTATTTCGAAGAAAAGGAATATCAAATGGAGTCCAAATGGAATGAAACCTTCAGGAGCGTGATTTTCGAAACAAACGTGATCCAGAGGACTTGGAGTGCAAGTCAAGAAGCAGCCGAGGCTCCCACGAGATAGGAGGGCGCCCCCCCTATAGGGCATGCCCCCTGTCTCGTGGGCCCCTCGGGCGGCCACCGACGTACTTCTTCCTCCTATATATACCTGTGTACCCCGAAAACATCCAGGGAGAAGACGGAACACAATTTCCACCACCGTAACCTTCTATATCCGCGAGATCTCATCTTGGAGTCTTTGCCGACACTCTGCCGGAGGGGGAATCGACCATGGAGGGCTTCTACATCAACATCCTTGCCCCTCCGATGAGTTGTGAGTAGTTTACCACAGACCTACGGTTCCATAGTTATTAGCTAGATGGCTTCTTCTCTCTTTTTGGATCTCAATACAATGTTATCCCCCTCTATTGTGGAGATCTATTCGATGTAAACTCTTTTTGCGGTGTGTTTGTCGAGATCCGATGAATTGTGGGTTTATGATCAAGTTTATCTATGAATAATATTTGAATCTTCTCTGAATTCTTTTATGTATGATTGAGTTATCTTTGCAAGTCTCTTCGAATTATCAGTTTGGTTTGGCCTACTAGATTGATCTTTCTTGCCATGGGAGAAGTGCTTAGCTTTGGGTTCAATCTTGCGGTGTCCTTACCTAGTGACAGAAAGGGTTGCAAGGAACGTATTGTATTGTTGCTATCGAGGATAACAAGATGGGGTTTATATCATATTGCTTGAGTTTATCCCTCTACATCATGTCATCTTGCTTAATGCGTTACTCTGTTCTTATGAACTTAATACTCTAGATGCAAGCAGGAGTCGGTCGATGTGTGGAGTAATAGTAATAGATGCAGACAGGAGTTGCTCTACTTGTTGCGGATGTGATGCCTATATACATGATCATGCCTAGATAATCTCATAATTATTCGCTTTTCTATCAATTGGTCGATAGCAATTTGTTCACCCACCGTAATATTTATGCTATCTTGAGAGAAGCCACTAGTGAAACCTATGGCCCCAGGGTCTATCTCTTATCATATTTGCTTCCAATCTACTTTTATTTGCATCTTTACTTTTTGCATCTATATTATAAAATACCAAAAATATATTTATCTTATCATACTATCTTTATTAGATCTCACTTTCGCAAGTGGCCGTGAAGGGATTGACAACCCCTTTATTGCGTTGGTTGCGAGTTCTTTGTTTGTTTGTGTAGGTGCGTGGGACTTTTGAGGAGCCTCCTACTGGATTGATACCTTGGTTCTAAAAAACCGAGGGAAATACTTATGCTACTATTGCTGCATTACCCTCTCCTCTTCGAGGAAAACCAACACAAGCTCAAGACGTAGCAAGAAGGATTTCTGGCGCCATTGCCGGGGAGGTCTTCGCTCAAGTCAAGACATACCAAGTACCCATCACATACCCATCTCCCTCGCATTTACTTTATTTGCCATGTGCCTCTCGTTTTCCTCTCCCCCACTTCACCCTTGCCGTTTTATTCGCCCTCTCTTTCCCAATCTCCTCTTCTCTTTTTTTGCTTGCCTTTTTCTGTTTGCTTGTGTGTTGGATTACTTGTTGCCATGGCGCAAGATAATACCAAATTTTTTGATTTCTCGAATACCAATAATAATGATTTCCTTAGTACTCCGATTGCTCCTCTTAATGATGTTGAGTCTTGTGAAATCAATACTGCTTTGTTGAATCTTGTTATGAAATATCAATTCGCCGGCCTTCCTAGCGAAGATGCCGCTACTCATCTAAACAATTTTGTTGATTTGTGTGATATGCAAAAGAAGAATGATACGGATAACAATATTGTCAAATTGAAGTTATTTCCGTTTTCACTTAGAGATCGTGCTAAAGTTTGGTTTTCGTCTTTGCCTAAAGATAGTATTGATTCTTGGAACAAGTGCAAAGATGCTTTTATCTCTAAGTATTTTCCTCCCGCTAAGATCATCACTCTTAGGAACGATATTATGAATTTTAAACAACTTGATCATGATCATGTTGCCCAATCTTGGGAAAGAATGAAATTGATGCTTCACAATTGCCCTACTCATGGTTTGAATTTATGGATGATCATACAAATTTTTTATGCTGGTTTGAACTTTGCTTCTAGAAATCTCTTAGATTCGGCCGCGGGAGGCATGTTTATGGAAATCACGTTAGGAGATGCTACAAAACTTCTTGATAATATTATGGCTAATTATTCTCAATGGCACACCGAAAGATCTTCTAGTAAAAAAGTGCATGCTATAGAAGAAATCAATGTTTTGAGTGGAAAGATGGATGAACTTATGAAATTGTTTGCTACTAGAAATACTCCTCTTGATCCCAATGATACGCCTTTGTCTTCTTTGATTGAGAATAATAATGAATCTATGGATGTGAATTTTGTTGGAAGGAATAGTTTTGGAAACAATGCTTATAGAGGAAACTTTAATGCTAGACCGTTCCCTAGTAATCCCTCTAATAATTATGGAAATTCCTACAATAATTCTTATGGTAACTTTAATAAGATGCCCTCTGATTTTGAGAATAGTGTGAAATAATTTATGATTTCTCAAAAGAATTTTAATGCTTTGCTTGAAGAAAAATTGCTCAAAGTTGATGATTTGGCTAGGAACGTTGATAGACTTTCGCTTGATGTTGATTCTCTTAAACTTAGATCTTCTCCTCCTAAACATGATATCAATGAGTCTCTCAAAGCCATGAGAATTTCCATTAATGAGTGTAAGGAAAGAACCGCTAGATTGCGTGCTAAAAAAGATAGCTTTATAAAAGCGTGTTCTTCTAGTTTCCATGAAAATAATGATGAGGTTCTTAAAGTTATTGATGCGTCTCCTATTAGATCTATGTTTTGCAATATGAATTTTGATGATTATGGGACTGATGATGAATCAACTTTGCCTAGAAGGCGTCCCAAGAATTCGGAGTTTTTAGATCTTGATGCTAAATTTGGTAAAAGTAGGATTGGAGAGGTCACAACTTCAAATAACATTGAACCTACTAGGAATCTAATTATGATAATCCTTCTTTAAAAGGTTGTATTTCCTTATTGCAATCCGTTGTTAATTCTCCTCATGCTTATAGTCAAAACAAAGCTTTTACCAAACATATCGTTGATGCCTTGATGCAATCTTATGATGAAAAACTTAATTTGGAAGTTTCTATACCTAGAAAGCTTAATGATGAGTGGGAACCTACTATAAAGATTAGAATTAAAGATCATGAGTGTTTTGCTTTGTGTGATTTGGGTGCTAGTGTTTCCACGATTCCGAAAACTTTATGTGATATTCTAGGTTTCCATGATCTTGATGATTGCTCTTCAAATTTGCACCTTGCAGATTCCACCATTAAAAAGCCTATGGGAAGGATCAATGATGTTCTTATTGTTGCAAATAGAAATTTGGTGCCCATAGATTTTATCTTTCTTGATATAGATTGCAATCTTTCTTGCCCTATTATTCTTGGTAGACCTTTCCTTAGAACGATTGGTGCGATTATCGATATGAAGGAAGGGAATATTAGATTCCAATTTCCACTAAAGAAAGGAATGGAGCACTTTCCAAGAAAGAAAGTCAAATCACCTTATGAATCTATCATGTGGGCTACTTATGAATTTAGTGCCAAAGATGGCACCCGTTAAATCTATCTTCACTTTTATGCCTAGCTAGGGGCGTTAAACGATAGCGCTAGTTGGGAGGCAACCCAATTTTCTTTATGTTTTTTGTTTTTGCTCCTGTTTAGTAATAAATCTTGTATCTACCTTCTGTTTAGATGTGTTTTTATCTTTTAAGTAGTGTTTGTGCCAAGTAGAACCTATAGGATAACCTATGATGTTAGTTGATTTGATTCTGCTGAAAAAAAGGAACTTTGCGCGCATGAATATAATTTTGTTAAATCACAAGAACGTGCTTTTGCGTTGATTCTTTTGCTGCTGATCAATAAACAAATTGTCCAGGACTTCCTTTTTTGGTAGGATTTTTAGAGTTCCAGAATTTTGTGTTAGTTACAGATTGCTACAGACTGTTCTATTTTTGACAGATTCTGTTTTTCGTGTGTTGTTTGCTTATTTTGATGCATCTATGGCTAGTAAATTAGTTTATAAACCATAGAGAAGTTGGAATACAGTAGGTTTAACACAAAAATAAATAAATAATGAGTTCATTACAGTACCTTATGTGGTGGTTTTGTTTTCTTTCACTAATGGAGCTTATAAAATTTCCTGTTGAGTTTTGTGTTGTGAAGTTTTCAAGTTTTGGGTAAAGCTTTCTTGGACTATGGAATAAAGGGTGGCAAGAGCCTAAGCTTGGGGATGCCCAACGCACCCCAAGATATTCAAGTATAGACAAAAGCCTAAGCTTGGGGATGCCCCGGGAAGGCATCCCCTCTTTCGTCTCCTTTCATTGGTAACTTTACTTGGAGCTATATTTTTATTCGCCACATGATATGTGTTTTGCTTGGAGTGTCGTGTATTGTATTAGTCTTTGCTTTTTAGTTTACCACAATCATCCTTGCTGTACACACGTTTTCGGAGAAGACTATTTGATTAGAATTTGCTAGAATACTCTATGTGCTTCACTTATATCTTTTGAGCTTGATAGTTTTTGCTCTAGTGCTTCACTTATACCTTTTAGAGCACGGTGATGTCTTAATTTTGAAGAAATTATTAGTCTCTAATGCTTCACTTATATCTTTTTGAGAGTCTTTTAGAACAGCATGGTATTTTCTATGGTTATAAAATTGGTCCTAGAATGGTAGGCATCCAAGTTGGGTATAATAAAAACTATCATAGGAAATGAATTGGATGCTATGATCAATTTGATACTTGATAATTGTTTTGAGATATGGAGGTAGTGATATTAAATTCATGCTAGTTGGGTGATTATGAATTTAAAGAATGCTTTTGTTGAAGTTAGCAAGTCCCATAGCATGCACGTATGGTTAAAGTTGTGTAACAAATTTGAAACATGAAGTGTACCTGGCTTGTGCATCCTTATGAGTGGCGGTCGGGGACGAGCGATGGTCTTTTCCTACCAATCTATCCCCCTAGGAGCATGCACGTAGTGCTTGATTTTTGATGACTTCTAAATTTTTGCAATAAGTATATGAGTTCTTTTGACTAATGTTGAGTCCATGGATTATACACACTTTTACATTTCCGCCATTGCTAGCCTCTTCGGTACCGTGCATTGCCCTTTCTCACCTTGAGAGTTGGTGCAAACTTCGCCGGTGCATCCATACCCCGTGATACGATACGCTCTATCACACATAAACCTCCTTATATCTTCCTCAAAACAGCACCATACCTACCTATTACGGCATTTCCATAGCCATTCCGAGATATATTGCCATGCAACTTTCCACCGTTCCGTTCATCATCATCATGACATACATTACTTTTGTCATATTGCCATTGCATGATCATGTAGTTGACATCGTATTTGTGGCAAAGCCACCGTGCATTATTTTTCATACATGTCACTCTTGATTCATTGCATCATCCCGGTACTCCGCCGGAGGAATTCATATAGAGTCATATCTTGTTCTAGTTTCGAGTTGTAATTCATATGTTGTACTCCCTCCGTTCCTAAATATAGGGTGTATAGTTTTTGGCACAGAAATTAAAGAACGCTCGCGGAGGGAAAATTTCACAAGTTTTGGGCGAGATTGCACCTGACTAATTGACAAGAAAAAATAGAGGAGCTTGCATCATATAAGGAAATGTAATCAAATCCCTAAAAAACATTATCCAAACGAGTGGTGGAACGAGATACACCTTATATTTCAGATTTTTCTCAAAAATCTATACACCTTATATCAAGGAACGGAGGGAGTAATCAATAGAAGTGTGATGATCATCATTATTAAAACATTGCCCAAAGAAAAAAAGGGAAGAAAGGCCAAAAAAAGAAAGGCCCAAAAAAAGAAGAAGAAAAAAAGAAAATAAATAAAAAGGGCAATGTTACTATCTACCACACTTGTGCTTCAAAGTAGCACCTTGTTCTTCATGTAGTGAGTCTCATATATTGTGCTTCAAAGTAGCTCCATGTTTTTCATATAGTGAGTCTCATAAGTTGTCTTTTTCATACTAGTGGGAATTTTTCATTATAGAACTTGGCTTGTATATTCCTACGATGGGCTTCCTCAAATGCCCTAGGTCTTCGTGAGCAAGCAAGTTGGATGCACACCCACTAGTTTTCTTTTGTTGAGCATACATTCATAGCTCTAGTGCATCCGTTGCATGGCAATCCCTACTCCTCATGTTGACATCAATTAATGGGCATCTCCATAGCCCGTTGATTACCCTCGTCAATCCGAGACTTTCTCTTTTTGTCTTCTCCACACAATCCCCATCATCATATTCTATTCCACTCATAGTGCTATATCCATGGCTCACGCTCATGTATTGCGTGAAGGTTGAAAAAGTTTGAGATTATTTAAGTATAAAACAATTGCTTGGCTTGTCATTGGGGGTATAGAAGTTGGGAACATCTTTGTGTGACGAAAATGAAGCATAGCCTAACTATATGATTTTTTAGGGATGAACATTCTTTTGCCATGTTATTTTGAGAAGACATGATTACTTTGATTAGTATGCTTTAAGTGTTACTATTTCTTTTATCAATATGAACTTTTATTTTGAATCATTTGGATCTGAACATTCATGCCACAATAAAGAAAATTACATTGAGAATTATACTAGGTAGCATTCCACATCAAAAATTTCTTTTTTATCATTTACCTACTCGAGGACGAGCAGGAATTAAGCTTGGGGATGCTTGATACGTCTCCAACGTATCTATAATTTTGGATTGTTCCATGCTATTATATTACCCCTTTTGGATGTTTATGGGCTTTATTTTACACATTTATATCATTTTTGGGACTAACCTTCTCACCGGAGGCCCAACCCATATTGCTGTTTTTTTGCCTATTTCAGTATTTTGAAGAAAAGGAATATCAAACGGAGTCCAAACATAATGAAACCTTCGGGAGCGTGATTTTTGGAACGAACGTGATCCAGAGGACTTGGAGTGCATGTCAAGAAGGAGTCGAGGCTCCCACGAGATAGGAGGGCGCCGCCCCCTATAGGGCGTGCCCCCTGTCTCGTGGGCCCCTCGGGCGGCCACCGACGTACTTCTTCCTCCTATATATAACTGTGTACCCCGAAAACATCTAGGGAGAAGACAAAACACAATTTCCACCACTGTAACCTTCTGTATCCACGAGATCTCATCTTGGAGCCTTCACCGGCACTCTGCCGGAGGGGGAATCGACTACGGAGGGCTTCTACGTCAACATCCTTGCCCCTCCGATGAGTTGTGAGTAGTTTACCACAGACCTACGGTTCCATAGTTATTAGCTAGATGGCTTCTTCTCTCTTTTTGGATCTCAATACAATGTTCTCCCCCTCTCTTGTGGAGATCTATTCGATGTAAACTCTTTTTGCGGTGTGTTTGTCAAGATTTGATGAATTGTGGGTTTATGATCAAGTTTATCTATGAATAATATTTGAATCTTCTCTGAATTCTTTTATGTATGATTGAGTTATCTTTGCAAGTCTCTTCGAATTATCAGTTTGGTTTGGCCTACTAGATTGATCTTTCTTGCCATGGGAGAAGTGCTTAGCTTTGGGTTCAATCTTGCGGTGTCCTTACCCAGTGACAGAAAGGGTTGCAAGGCACGTATTTTATTGTTGCCATCGAGGATAACAAGATGGGGTTTATATCATATTGCTTGAGTTTATCCCTCTACATCATGTCATCTTGCTTAATGCGTTACTCTGTTCTTATGAACTTAATACTCTAGATGCAGGCAGGAATCGGTCGATGTGTGGAGTAATAGTAGTAGATGCAGGCAGGAGTCGGTCTACTTGTTGCGGATGTGATGCCTATATACATGATCATGCCTAGATAATCTCATAATTATTTGCTTTTCTATCAATTGCTCGACAGTAATTTGTTCACCCACCGTAATATTTATGCTATCTTGAGAGAAGCCACTAGTGAAACCTATGGCCCCCGGGTCTATCTCTTATCATATTTGCTTCCAATCTACTTTTATTTGCATCTTTACTTTTTGCATCTATATTACAAAATACCAAAATATATTTATCTTATCATACTATCTTTATTAGATCTCACTTTCGCAAGTGGCCGTGAAGGGATTGACAACCCCTTTATTGCGTTGGTTGCGAGTTCTTTGTTTGTTTTTGTAGGTGCGTGGGACTTTTGAGGAGCCTCCTACTGGATTGATACCTTGGTTCTCAAAAACTGAGGGAAATACTTACGCTACTATTGCTGCATCACCCTCTCCTC